>NC_133474.1:19415714-19425440 GCF_025370935.1 Choristoneura fumiferana | reverse complement strand
GCAATTTTCATTGATCAAATGTTCTCCCAGTAAAGAAAATTAAAAAGAAAAACGAAAAGAAAAAACTAGCCTAGTAGTTTAGAATTCTGTTAAAACACTGCTTTGTGTCTTTTTGAATATGAACTCTCACTGAGCTCGAAAGTGTAGTGCGGTGGTGGTGATAGTTGAGTTAGTATAATTTGTGTGTGTTCTTACTGTGTGGAAATGGAGGAGCTGCATAAACATTGCACTGAACTCCACTGCAGAATACACACATTATTATGGATTCATGTTTATCCCATGTTTATCCGTTGCCTTGTACCCTTAGTTAAAACTTTGCTTAGTGTTGGACTAGGTTAGTTAACTTTAATTGTCTCATGAATTCATGATATTTACGAGTAGTTATATTCAAAACTAGCTGTTGCCCGCAATCCCTGCTGCGAGGAATTCGTTTATCACTATCCCGCGGAAACTGTTTTTACTTACCGGGATAAAAACTGTCCTAATATTAATTAAGCTCTCGTGATAACTAAGTAGTTTTTTGTTTTTTCAAAACCTATCTAATTATATCCATACCAAATTTGATCTAAATCGGTACAGTAACTTAAGCGTGAAGAGGTAACAGACAAATGGATAAACAGACAGCTAGTATTGCAAACAAACGTCATTCAAAACGTCGCACATGATTTAAGCGAACACGGAACACTTCCGTCCTTAATTTCCTTTCTGGTCACGTCCGAGCCGTTGCTGCCTTTTCGAGGCGACCGAGTGGACCCGCCCGTAACCACTCTATAGGTTTATCACTCAAGTCATAAGACATAGACGACCGTATAGCCAAGTTAGAGAACCTGGCTATGAAGCTTAAGGTCCTGGAGGTCAGAACAGATGTATGAATAATACGAATGTTTGCTCTTGGGTCTTGGATGTATCTATGTCGGCGGCCGATCGTAAAATCCGCCAGATTACGAAATTCCTAGGCATATCGTGAAATGGCGCCATTTCATGATATGCCTTAAAGTTGGCCACAGGCATATCACGATGTGCCTGAGAAGCAATACGGTAGATCGATTATAGAGCAACGCATTCGTCGATATTCCTAGCTAGTGATATGCCGAAAAAAAGAAAAATGTTGGTAGGTACGACAAGAGAAGCGAGAAGTGGTTAGTATGAATCGTGACCACAAAGCACGAACCAAGCGAGCGGAGCGAGCGTGCCGCGGCAGCGGCCGGCGAAGTGCCAGAACCGATATGGCGGCGTTTCATGATATGCATGCCAACAGCTATTTAAGCAACCGAAGAGATCGGAAAGCTGTAAAGGAGCCGAAGGATTAACGTAGGATACTTCTACTCTCCCTGCTAGTTATACATTTAAACTGCTCGCGAAACCGTGATGTATAGAAAGGTAGACTGAACTTCAACATACACAGGCAGAGGTATACGAGTACCTACAGTACTATTGGTTTGTCGACTGGTCTACATAAACCTATCAAATCCGATAAAACAGAAATTCTGTTAAATGTCAACTTCCGTGATCAGGATAATACTGTTACTACTTCATACAAAGTTTGTATCGAGTCAAGGTAACAAAAATGTACTTATTAAGTCAGCGGAACGCCCAGGAAAAAGAATATTGGGTTTGTAACTTAGAATAATCCTATTGTGGTCGTAAATTATAAGCCGCATTAAATATCGTCGGCCTAAATCGCATACCTCGTAACTCCATTTTTTTTGAAAATTATGTTTTGACACTTTTAGATAGTACTATTCTGAACGCATCTAACGGCAAAACTCTTAAATACCAAGAATAAACCGTTTAAGTTTAAAAAGCAAAATAGAAAACCTCGCAACTCCCGGCCGCCATTTTTGTAAAAGATATACCACGTATCTCCCCCCGCCACTCCCTTCAGTACCTACAGTTTGCGATGGCGGTGTGACTGCACGTCAGTTTTGCGTAAAGATTTAAGAAGAAAACGGGCGCAGACTAACAGGTGTGTAATAAGGTTCTACAATATTAACTGATTGTGTATTCTTGAAAGATATTTATCATATTTAAACACATTAGACTATTGAAAATGTAGTTTGTTTGCGTGCCGTGGACATACGAGGTTTGCTTCGCGTGTATCTTTACGCGTGAAGATTAGTTACGTGGTTTTCTACGTAAATTATTTAATCTAGTACGTAGTTGTGATTGTTCGAATAGGCATTTGTTTTGTTTGTGTCACTTTTTTCATTTATGTTATACCTACCTACTAGCCTGTTACCCGCGACTCCGTCCGCGGAGCATTCGGTTTTTACTATCCCGCTGGAACTATGAAATTTTCCGGGATAAAAACTATCCTATGTCCTTCCCCGAGACTCAAACTATCTGTATACCGAATTTCATCTAAATCGGTTCAGCGGTTTAGACGTCATGAAGCGAAGTGAGAAACAAACAAACAGGCTTACAAACTTTCGCATTTATTATATTATAGTGGGATCTAGTCGAACTCGTCCCAGCTGCTTTACTAATGTTTTTTTTTTACTTTTAACATTGTTTTGTTCTGTAGGCGGATACTAAAATGAATCAACAAAGGGAAGCAAGACTGCAGAAACAATTATAATAATACGCATGTTACAATTTCGATGTAAATCAATACGATGGATCTTTAATTTTAGTTCAGGAAGAGCACTATTCATCTCAACAAGACATTTGTTGAACCCTACACCACCTTGTATCTCACTAACTACTACTACTACTACTACCAGGGCGCAGTGACCCAAAGTGGATCTTGGCCTCCAACACCAGATTACGCCACGGTTTGCGGTGTTGAGTCAGCTCTTGCAAGTCTTCGACCCTGAGGTCCAAAAGGTCTTTCAAGACCTCGTCCCTCCAGCGGTACCTGGGAAGCCAACCGGCCTCTCGGTCATCCCAAGTGCGCTCTCTTCACGGCTCGACCCTCTCCCAACCTTTCTACGTGCTTGACCCACCGGAGTCTGGACGCCTTGATCTGTCCTATAACATTGGGATACCAGATCCTCAAATTCCCTATTACCTCACCAACTGTGCAGCATGAAATTTGTGTGTCACCAGCTAGTTTCAAGAGCTTGCCTCAACAAAAAAATCGATTTTCAAGCCACGAAATCCACTCATCACATCACGTCATAAACCAGCAGTTCTCTGCTTTCCTGAACAAGAAAAATGTCAACAGCCTTACAGCATGAACATTGTGTGTCGCCCGCTAGTTTGCATCAAATTAATTCAGCCAAAAATAATCATGCTTCATTATCTTCACCTGAGCCAAACATACTTGCAGGTAGTAGGACCTTGTGCAAGGTCCGCCCGAATTGCTACCACCATCTTGCTCGCTAATCCAGCCGTGAAGCAGCAGTGCTTGCATTGTTGTGTTTCGGCGTGGAGAGCAAGACAGCCGGTAAAATTACTGGTACGTGAGGTATCCCATCTTAGGCCTCTAGGTTGGCAATGCGTTTGCAATACCCCTGGTGTTGCAGATGTTTATGGGCGGTGGTGACATCTTACCATCAGGAGACCCACTTGCTCGTTTGCCTTCCAGTCATATAAAAAAAAAAACTTAATCATGTAAATAATTACCTTGTTCAGATCAAAACATTACCTCTATTTTTTATAGCAAAACTCTTAACTCCCGATTTGCTTTATAAAATTTTCAAGAAGAACTCTTAACTCCAGAATTTCTAGGTTCAGGTGATTTAAAAAAAAAACAGGTCTTAACAATCTGACGGCTAAATTTAACTTAACATTATGTAAAAAAAAACTTAGAAAGTCTTCATGCAAAATTTTTGGTAGTGAAGTTTTTTGTGCCTCCTGTAAAATTTGATCAGATTGAGTTACGAGGTTTGCGATTTAGGCCGACGATATTCGAACATCCACATGCTGTCCGTCGCTCCGTGAGACTTCAGCAACGATTAGTCATGAAAAACTTTACTTGAATTATTATTTATTTATTAAATCGTATAGCATACCTACATTGAAAATAGGCTTATAATAAGTATATATAACGTTACAGAATACAAAAACAACAACGATACAACATATCGAAAATACAAATTGAGACATGGCTGCACAGAAAAACTAGAAAAAGATACCAGCGCTGGGAATCGAACCCAGGTCCTCAGCAATCCGTGCTGCATGCTATACCACCGCTGGACAGGAGTCTAGACACAAATTTCTCCTATGCACACATATCTCAAGTTGCAAAATCAAGTTAAATCTAAAGTAAAGGCGTGTTTGATGGATACCTTCATTAAAGAAAGTGAAAGTTAAGGCGCATAAATACTGTATGCTTGTGAATTTGTGTGTTTATGTTTATCTTGCTTTGGGTACGTAAGTAAGGTAAATGTCCCAGTGCTTAAAGTTGCTCTAACCGGATGGCAAAGTGGTTAGAGAACCTGACTACGAAGCTTTAAGGTCCCGGGTTCGTTTCCCGGCCGGGGCAGATATTTGCATGAATAATGCGAATGTTTGTTCTCGGGTCTTGAATGTTTAATATGGATTTAAGTGTGTATTTAAAGAGTGCTGTCTTCGCCAACAAACTGCTTAGCAGTTTGGCGAAAATATTTTTAAGTAATTTTTGTAAAATGTGATGAATAAATAAAAAAAAAAAAAAAAGACTCCAAAACACCAATCATACGATACAACATGTTAAATGTCAATCAACATTCAGGGTGTTGAGCCATGCAACTGCGTCCGATGTAAGGTGCAGGTCCCCCGGCGGCCCCGAGTACGTGTGCAGAGGGCAACGCTGGATTATGAGCTCCATGGTTGTATTATTATAATATTACTTATTATTAACTTTTATAATTATGCTTAGTTATTATAATTTGAATCATCACTAAAACGATTGACTCGATTTAAATGCAACATACGTAACAACCACCGTACGAATACTTGCTTTGACAAGAAAACCGCATGGAAATTGGTCCATCCTTTTGAGAGCTACGATGCCACAGACATACAGATAGACAGCGATTGGTGTCAAACTTATAGCACCCCTCTTATTGCAGCGGGGGTTTTAAAAAAAGATACTACGCTTTAACGAATACCTTGCATTAAAAACAACCGTGCTAAATTTCAGGGCTCTAAACCCAGCGGTTGAGATTTCTAGATTTTTATCCCGATCCCGTCAAAATATTGGGATGAAAATTAGTCAATGTATTATTACAGATGTTCAGCTATCTACATACCAAATGTCATCCTTATCCGTCCAGCCATTTTAGCGTAAAGAAGTAACAAATATGTACGGATAAACGCACATGGATAGTTACAATCTTTCCATTTATAAGGTATTTAGCGGGATCAGAGTCACGCCACGAGCTACGGAGATAGCTACGCTTGGAGTTACTTTGCGCAGTAGAATCTGAAATACGGAAATTCGCCGAAGAACTACAGTCATCAAGACGATGAATTATGAAAATAGCCACATAGAACAACTAACCGTTGGGGGAAAAAAGTCCTCGAGTAGCGACCACGATACGGAAGACGAAGCGTTGGCAGGCCTCCCACCAGATGAACTGAGGATATCGGTCAGAGTAGGCAACCGGTAGATGCAAATGGCGAGTTACTTTTGTCATTCTAAGTGTTCTAAAGGTTTGTTCAGCAGTGGAAGTCTTTCAGCTGATGATGATGATGATTACTGGCATGTGAAACGAATCCGCCGGTGCCGTGTTTCTTGTTAATACTGGTTTTAAATAGGTCACGATTTCATTTCGTAGACATTAAATGGCAATATCCGTCCTATCACAGTTATGTGCAGTGCGCGTCGGACCGGGGAACTAATAGTTGACACGGCATTGCCCCGACGCGACTATGCGTGACCATGACCAGGGGCACAATGAGAGATTTTTAGGGTTCCATAGTCGAAATGGCAAAAACGGAACCCGTCTAGTTTCGTCATGTCTTTCTGTCTGAGGCTTAACTGCTAGAAAGACTATTAGTGCTAGAAAGCTGTAATTTTACATGGATATAATATGTAAACACTATGCCGATAAAATTGGTGAAATAAAATGTACCTACAACAAAATATTTTTAGGGTACCTCCCATAAGACGTAGCGGGGGTGGTTTTTTGGTTCTTTTAACCTTATAGTGTGGGGTATCGTTGGATAAGTCTTTTACAAATATTACGAGATTATGTGAATGATTTTTCGATACAGTAATTCGTTTTCGAAATATTCAACTTTATAATGCAGAATTTGTTAATTTCGAACGCCACCCCCGTCTAATACATATATATAAAAGCTAAACTATTCGTTTTGAAGTTTTTGAAGAAAATAATATCAAATTAACTAGGAAAACAAGTACGGCTAAGTTCGCTTGAGAATTATGAAGTTTAAGAGTACTTGGAAAATACTGCACAACATACAAAATCCTAAACACTAAACCTGAGATAGAATATATAATATAGGTGTGTGTGTGTGTGTGTGTGTTTGTGCATGAGTGTGTTTTGTAACCTAAACTTATGCCATTTTGAATTTTGAATTGCTTTGAATTTTGCCACGCTTTTACCCCGAATTGAGTTATGGAGTGCAAATAATTGTATGTGCAAAAAGGTTTATGTACACAGATGTTATTTGCGAGGCTGAACAAATACCTCGTGAAGATTACGTATGCATTGACGTGGCCCTAATTTGACTTGGGTTTTATTTATGTGTTTCTGATATCACGTTAGTATTTTTTTAACCGACGAATAAAAACGGAGGAGGTTCTCCAGTCGACGCGTATATATATTTTTTATGTATGACCACGCATAACTTTTTACAGAGTAGTCTGATTTTGATGATTCTTTTTTTATTGGATAGGGTATACCTTGAAATTGGTATTATATAAATATGGAAAAAAAATGTAGAAAAAAGTAAGTATAAAATAAAAAAAAACAACAAAAAAACTAAACCGTCGAAAAAACCGAAAAGTAAAAAATAATAAACCTTTTTCTCCTTTCTCTTTTATTTAACCTTAATCTAGGTACTAGTTTGAAGTCGGTGCCTCAGCACTATTCATCAGGTGTGGACCTATAGTCGTCTACCTGATGGGCTTCTATCACTCCTCCTGGCTAGTGCTGAGGCATCGAATTTAAACTAATACCTAGATTAAGGTTTAAATAGGAGAGAAAGGTTTTATCGGCGGTTTAAATTTTTTGTTAAAAAGTTTTTTTTTATTTAAATATACATGTCCAATGAGTACGGATCCTACTAGCACAGCGTAGGACGTCCACCAATGAGATGGACGGATGACTTGGTTGAAGCCGCGAATTCACGGTGGATGCAAGCCGCTTCCAACCGCAGCAACTGGAGCTTAGAACCTCCTATGGATGATATGATGACGCGACTAGGATATGATTAATATGAGCAAATCGATGAGATTCGGGGCAGTGATGTGGACAAATGACCGCTATTGTAATAAACCAAAAGAGTACGGCACGAATTCACTGAAATCTTGGTAATGTCACTATCACAACGTCGCAGTTACTGTTTGCATATGGTAGGACCTTGTGCAAGGTCCGCCTGGATTGCTACCGCCATCTTGCTCGCTAATTCTGCCGTGGAGCAGCAGTGCTTGCACTGTTGTATTTCGGCGTGGAGAGTAAGACAGCCGGTGAAATTACTGGCTCTTGAGGTATCAAATCTTAGGCCTCTAGGTTAGCAACGCATCTGCAATACCCCTGGTGTTGCAGATGTTTATGGGCAGCGGTGATCTCTTACCATCTGGAGACCCACCTGCTCGTTTTCCACCCAGTCGAATAAAAAAATTAAAAATAAAACTTACTTAAAGGAAAAGCCTAATGAACAATGAATAAACGCGTAAGAGTTCCTGAGAATTTTGGCTCAGGCGGGACTTCTTTTACAAAACTAACAATTGACAATCGTTTTCCCGCGTCTTAGACCTCAGATTCTGTCAAGTGCGCCAAGCATGGTAACATTAGCGCGCTTTGTAGGTGCTGTAATGCCAATTGCAGTGCGCCAGTGCCATAGAACGTTTTTGGTAGGTTAACGTTTTACTTTAACAGACACCCTGCAGCGCACACGGCTCAAAATAATTTCAGTAAGTTCTTATAATACCTACATAATGTTCAGTCCTCTTTCTACGTCAAAACAATGTTATTTCGTAAAACTTTTGTATAACGAGGTAATTTCATTTCCAGAAACCTTTGGAGGATAATTTAATGTGTAATTGATCGAGCGAGCGCGAAGCGTCTCCGTATGAGCTTGGACAAAAATGCTGTCGTACTTCTCTGTCTGGAGGATGTCTGTCTATTCTTTTTTAAAGGTCGATTTCTCAACCCATGCGCGTGAAGCGCGTTCATTAGAACACTAGAAAAAAAAATTATTGACGTATCTGTTTTTGAATGTTTTTTGGGTGCCGTTCAATTGTCATACAAACTTTTAGTGTAATTTCACTTTACTACATTCAACAATCATAATATTCATTTAGCATAAAAACGGATTTCATAATTATTACCGAGCATAAGCTTTAAATAATATAACATTCATTAGTCATAACAACAATTGTTATAATGCTTATATTCAATAATTTCATTTTTAATATTTGGTTAATCATATAATTAATAAAATCTATAACAACGTTTAGAATAATGATTAGATGATATAACATCATGCGTGCCAAATGCAAAAAAAAAAACATTTGATTTGTGCGAGCAAGCGAAGCGAGCGAACAAGACGGTCCGGAGCAGAAGCGACTTGGATAATCTACTCGTTTAATCTACTTACCATTTTCACAGAAATATCAAAAATTGTGAGATAAAACAATAAATTAATAAATCAAAAAAGCCTAAAAAATACTAAAAAGAAGAAAACAAGTCTAGTGGTCTAGAACTCTTTTACTCGTAAGTAGCTAACTCAAAATACAACAGCCGGGACCCATCCAAATCATGACTAGTCATTCGAATGTTTAAATTTCTCTGCAGAATCAACTTATTACATAGATACGACATAAGTAAACAATCCACGTCACTACTAAGTTCTGAATGTCGAGACTATTTTTACCCTCACAATTTGGCTGTATTTACCTACCTTACCTACCTTTACCTTGCGCTGATTAAAACTTTTTAAGTTAAATTAAAAACTTATAATTAGCTATGAATATAAATTCCATCAGGTTACCCTCCCCGTTCATTGACTAAATGGAATGAAGCTCTTATTTTTCCCTCAATTCATTATCGATTTCCACTAAATAACACCTGTCTCAATAAGGCCTCGATAGTAGTTCTGTATTTAACTTAACGAATTTTCCTCCAAGAAATACAAAGGGTCGGGAATACAACGCCCAAAAAGGCGAGGTAAAATTAAGCGAAAATATCTTGATTGCATTAAAGGTGATTCTTCTTTTGGTCAAGAAGTTATTTTACAACGTACCGGCAGACGTGGCAAGTCTTTTGTAAATTTCGACGAAATTTGGCTTTTAGGTCGGTCTCCGTATCGAAATTTACGCATTAAAATCTCGACATCTCAACTGATAAATATACAGAGGGGTACGTATTATAATGTATAAATTTAAAATACATATCGGTTGAAATACATACAGTTGAAATACCGAAAATTATAATATATAATGCATCAAAATATATAAAGTTATTTGACATAAGTTCTAAACGCATAAGCTTGAAATTTATAGTGGTCAAAATTAATAATAGTTACAATGCATAATGGTTCCTAGTCATAGGGCACAAAATGCATACGTTCAAAATACATAAAATTATAAAAAATAAATAGTTAAATGAA
>NC_133474.1:19350844-19415614 GCF_025370935.1 Choristoneura fumiferana | reverse complement strand
TTCGTCGAAATTTACAAAAGACTTGCCACGTCTGCCGGTACGTTGTAAAATAACTTCTTGACCAAAAGAAGAATCACCTTTAATGCAATCAAGATATTTTCGCTTAATTTTACCTCGCCTTTTTGGGCGTTGTATTCCCGACCCTTTGTATTTCTTGGAGGAAAATTCGTTAAGTTAAATACAGAACTACTATCGAGGCCTTATTGAGACAGGTGTTATTTAGTGGAAATCGATAATGAATTGAGGGAAAAATAAGAGCCTCATTCCATTTAGACAATGAACGAGCAGGGTAACCTGATGCAATTTATATTCATAGCTAATTATTTGTAACTTAAATTAAAAACTTAAAAAGTTTTAATCAGCGCAAGGTAAAGGTAGGTAAGGTAGGTAAATACAGCCAAATTGTGAGGGTAAAAATAGTCTCGACATTCAGAACTTAGTAGTGACGTGGATTGTTTACTTATGTATCTATGTAATAAGTTGATTCTGCAGAGAAATTTAAACATTCTAATGACTAGTCACGATTTGGATGGGTCCCGGCTGTTGTATTTTGAGTTAGCTACTTACGAGTAAAAGAGTTCTAGACCACTAGACTTGTTTTCTTCTTTTTAGTATTTTTAAGGCTTTTTTTTTTTTTAATTTATTGTTTTATTTCACATTTTTTGATGTTTCTGTAAAAATCGTAAGTATATTAAACGAGTAGATTATCCAAGTCGCTTCTGCTCCGGACCGTCTTGCTCGCTCGCTTCGCTCGCTCGCACAAATCAAATGTTTTTTTTTGCATTTGGCACGCATGATGTTATACCGTCTAATCATTATTCTAAACGTTGTTATAGATTTTAATAATTATGTGATTAACCGAATATTCAAAATGAAATGATTGAATATACTTAAGCATTATAGCAATTGTTGTTATGACTAATAAATGTTATATTATTTAAAGCTTATGCTCGGTTATAATTATGAAATCCGTTTTTATGCTAAATGAATATTATGATTCTTGAACGTAGTAAAATGAAGTTATACTAAAAATTTGTATGACGATTGAACGGCACCCAAAAAATATCCAAAAACAGATACGTCAATAATTTTTTTTTCTAGTCTTCTAATAAACGCGCTTCACGCGCATCGGTTGAGAAATCGACCTGCAGAGAAGTACGACAGCATTTTTGCCCAAGCTCATACGGAGACGCTTCGCGCTCGCTCGATCAATTACACGTTAAATTATCCTCCAAAAGTTTCTGGAAATGAAATTACCTCGTTATACAAAAGTTTTACGAAATAACATTGTTTTGACGTAGAAAGAGGACTGAACATTATGTAGGTATTATAAGAACTTACTGAAATTATTTTGAGCCGTGTGCGCTGCAGGGTGTCTGTTAAAGTAAAACGTTAACCTACCAAAAACGTTCTATGGCACTGGCGCACTGCAATTGGCATTACAGCAGCTACAAAGCGCTAATGTTACCATGCTTGGCGCACTTGACAGAGTCTGAGGTCTAAGACGCGGGAAAACGATTGTCAATTGTTAGTTTTGTAAAAAGAAGTCCCGCCTGAGCCAAAATTCTCAGGAACTCTTACGCGTTTATTCATTGTTCATTAGGCTTTTCCTTTAAGTAAGTTTTATTTTTAATTTTTTATTCGACTGGGTGGAAAACGAGCAGGTGGGTCTCCAGATGGTAAGAGATCACCGCCGCCCATAAACATCTGCAACACCAGGGGTATTGCAGATGCGTTGCCAACCTAGAGGCCTAAGATTTGATACCTCAAGTGCCAGTAATTTCACCGGCTGTCTTACTCTCCACGCCGAAATACAACAGTGCAAGCACTGCTGCTTCACGGCAGGATTAGCGAGCAAGATGGTGGTAGCAATCCAGGCGGACCTTGGACAAGGTCCTACCATATGCAAACAGTAACTGCGACGTTGTGATAGTGACATTACCAAGATTTCAGTGAATTCGTGCCGTACTCTTTTGGTTTATTACAATAGCGGTCATTTGTTGGCTCACCAAAATAGTTTAATTCACTGCCCGAATCTCATCGATTTGCTCATATTAATCATATCCTAGTCGCGTCATCATATCATCCATAGGAGGTTCTAAGCTCCAGTTGCTGCGGTTGGAAGCGGCTTGCATCCACCGTGAATTCGCGGCTTCAACCAAGTCATCCGTCCATCTCATTGGTGGACGTCCTACGCTGTGCTAGTAGGATCCGTACTCATTGGACATGTATATTTAAATAAAAAAAAACTTTTTAACAAAAAATTTAAACCGCCGATAAAACCTTTCTCTCCTATTTAAACCTTAATCTAGGTATTAGTTTAAAGTCGATGCCTCAGCACTAGCCAGGAGGAGTGATAGAAGCCCATCAGGTAGACGACTATAGGACCTGATGAATAGTGCTGAGGCACCGACTTCAAACTAGTACCTGATTGAATAGTGCTGAGGCAACCGACTTCAAACTAGTACCTAGATTAAGATTTAAGATTAAAAGAAGAAAGAGAAAAAAGGTTTATTATTTTTTACTTTTCGGTTTTTTCGACGGTTTAGTTTTTTGTTATTTTTTTATTTTATACTTACTTTTTTCTACATTTTTTTTCCATATTATATAATGCCAATTTCGAGGTATACCCTATCCAATAAAAAAAGAATCATCAAAATCAGACTACTCTGTAAAAAGTTATGCGTGGTCATACATAAAAAAATATATATTATTATATACGCGTCGACTTGAGAACCTCCTCCGTTTTTATTCGTCGGTTAAAAAAATACTAACGTGATATCAGAAACACATAAATAAAACCCAAGTCAAATTAGGGCCACGTCAATGCATACGTAATCTTCACGAGGTATTTGTTCAGCCTCGCAAATAACATCTGTGTACATAAACCTTTTTGCACATACAATTATTTGCACTCCATAACTCAATTCGGGGTAAAAGCGTGGCAAAATTCAAAGCAATTCAAAATTCAAAATGGCATAAGTTTAGGTTACAAAACACACTCATGCACAAACACACACACACACACACACACACACATATATTATATATTCTATCTCAGTTTTAGTGTTTAGGATTTTGTATGTTGTGCAATATTTTCCAAGTACTCTTAAACTAGGTACTCATAATTCTCAAGCGAACTTAGCCGTACTTGTTTTCCTAGTTAATTTGATATTATTTTCTTCAAAAATTTCAAAACGAATAGTTTAGCTTTTATATATATGTATTAGACGGGGGTGGCGTTCGAAATTAACAAATTCTGCATTATAAAGTTGAATATTTCGAAAACGAATTACTGTATCGAAAAATCATTCACATAATCTCGCAATATCTGTAAAAGACTTATCCAACGATACCCCACACTATAAGGTTAGAAGAACCAAAAAACCACCCCCGCTACGTCTTATGGGAGGTACCCTAAAAATATTTTGTTGTAGGTACATTTTATTTCACCAATTTTATCGGCATAATGTTTACATATTATATCCATGTAAAATTACAGCTTTCTAGCACTAATAGTCTTTCTAGCAGTTAAGCCTCAGACAGAATGACATGACGAAACTATGCGGGTTCCGTTTTTTCCATTTTGACTATGGAACCCTAAAAATCTCTCATTGTGCCCCTGGTCACGCATAGTCGCGTCGGGGCAATGCCGTGTCAACTATTAGTTCCCCGGTCCGACGCGCACTGCACATAACTGTGATAGGACGGATATTGCCATTTAATGTCTACGAAATGAAATCGTGACCTATTTAAAACCAGTATTAACAAGAAACACGGCACCGGCGGATTCGTTTCACATGCCAGTAATCATCATCATCATCAGCTGAAAGACTTCCACTGCTGAAAAAACCTTTAGAACACTTAGAATGACAAAAGTAACTCGCCATTTGCATCTACCGGTTGCCTACTCTGACCGATATCCTCAGTTCATCTGGTGGGAGGCCTGCCAACGCTTCGTCTTCCGTATCGTGGTCGCTACTCGAGGACTTTTTTCCCCCAACGGTTAGTTGTTCTATGTGGCTATTTTCATAATTCATCGTCTTGATGACTGTAGTTCTTCGGCGAATTTCCGTATTTCAGATTCTATTGCGCAAAGTAACTCCAAGCTTAGCTATCTCCGTAGCTCGTGGCGTGACTCTGATCCCGCTAAATACCTTATAAATGGAAAGATTGTAACTATCCATGTGCGTTTATCCGTACATATTTGTTACTCCTTTACGCTAAAATGGCTGGACGGATAAGGATGAAATTTGGTATGTAGATAGCTGAATATCTGGAATAATACATGGACTACTTTTCATCCCAATATTTTGACGGGATCGGGATAAAAATCTAGAAATCTCAACCGCTGGGTTTAGAGCCCTGAAATTTAGCACGGTTGTTTTTAATGCAAGGTATTCGTTAAAGCGTAGTATCTTTTTTTTAAAAACCCCCGCTGCAATAAGAGGGGTGCTATAAGTTTGACACCAGACAGCTATCTGTATGTCTGTGGCATCGTAGCTCTCAAAAGGATGGACCGATTTCCATGCGGTTTTCTTGTCAAAGCAAGTATTCGTACGGTGGTTGTTACGTATGTTGCATTTAAATCGAGTCAATCGTTTTAGTGATGATTCAAATTATAATAACTAAGCATAATTATAAAAGTTAATAATAAGTAATATTATAATAATACAAACCATGGAGCTCATAATCCAGCGTTGCCCTCTGCACTCGTACTCGGGGCCGCCGGGGGACCTGCACCTTACATCGGACGCAGTTGCATGGCTCAACACCCTGAATGTTGAATGACATTTAACATGTATCGTATGATTGGTGTTTTGGAGTCTTTTTTATTTTTTTTTATTTTTTTTTTATTTATTCATCACATTTTACAAAAATTACTTAAAAATATTTTCGCCAAACTGCTAAGCAGTTTGTTGGCGAAGACAGCACTCTTTAAATACACACTTAAATCCATATTAAACATTCAAGACCCGAGAACAAACATTCGCATTATTCATGCAAATATCTGCCCCGGCCGGGAAACGAACCCGGGACCTTAAAGCTTCGTAGTCAGGTTCTCTAACCACTTTGCCATCCGGTTAGAGCAACTTTAAGCACTGGGACATTTACCTTACTTACGTACCCAAAGCAAGATAAACATAAACACACAAATTCACAAGCATACAGTATTTATGCGCCTTAACTTTCACTTTCTTTAATGAAGGTATCCATCAAACACGCCTTTACTTTAGATTTAACTTGACTTTGCAACTTGAGATATGTGTGCATAGGAGAAATTTGTGTCTAGACTCCTGTCCAGCGGTGGTGTAGGGGTTATAGCACGCAGCACGGATTGCTGAGGAACTGGGTTCGATTCTCAGCGCTGGTATCTTTTTCTAGTTTTTCTGTGCAGCCATGTCTCAATTTGTATTTTCGATATGTTGTATCGTTGTTGTTTTTTGTATTCTGTAAAGTTATATATACTTATTATTAGCCTATTTTCAATGTAGGTATGCTATACGATTTAATAAATAAATAATAATTCAAGTAAAGTTTTTCAAGACTAATCGTTGCTGAAGTCTCACGGAGCGACGGACAGCATGTGGGGGGGATGTTCGAATATATAATGCGGCTTATAATTTACGACCACAATAGGATTATTGGATTGACGCGGGCGGGTCTAAGTTACAAACCCAATATTCTTTTTTCTGGGCGTTCCGCTGCCTTAATAAGTACATTTTTGTTACCTTGACTCGATACAAACTTTGTATGAAGTAGTAACAGTATTATCCTGATCACGGAAGTTGACATTTAACAAAATTTCTGTTTTATCGGATTTGATAGGTTTATGTAGACCAGTCGACAAACCAATAGTACTGTAGGTACTCGTATACCTCTGCCTAACATACACATGTTGAAGTTCAGTCTACCTTTCTATACATCACGGTTTCGCGAGCAGTTTAAATGTATAACCAGCAGGGAGAGTAGAAGAGTCCTACGTTAATCCTTCGGCTCCTTTACAGCTTTCCGATCTCTTCGGTTGCTTAAATAGCTGTCGGCATGCATATCATGAAACGCCGCCATATCGGTTCTGGCACTTCGCCGGCCGCTGCGCGGCACGCTCGCTCCGCTCGCTTGGTTCGTGCTTTGTGGTCACGATTCATACTAACCACTTCTCGCTTCTCTTGTCGTACCTACCAAAATTTTTCTTTTTTTCGGCATATCACTAGCTAGGAATATCGACGAATGCGTTGCTCTATAATCGATCTACCGTATTGCTTCTCAGGCACATCGTGATATGCCTGTGGCCAACTTTAAGGCATATCATGAAATGGCGCCATTTCACGATATGCCTAGGAATTTCGTAATCTGGCGGATTTTACGATCGGCCGCCGACATAGATACATCCAAGACCCAAGAGCAAACATTCGTATTATTCATACATCTGTTCTGACCTCCAGGACCTTAAGCTTCATAGCCAGGTTCTCTAACTTGGCTATACGGTCGTCTATGTCTTATGACTTGAGTGATAAACCTATAGAGTGGTTACGGGCGGGTCCACTCGGTCGCCTCGAAAAGGCAGCAACGGCTCGGACGTGACCAGAAAGGAAATTAAGGACGGAAGTGTTCCGTGTTCGCTTAAATCATGTGCGACGTTTTGAATGACGTTTGTTTGCAATACTAGCTGTCTGTTTATCCATTTGTCTGTTACCTCTTCACGCTTAAGCCACTGTACCGATTTAGATCAAATTTGGTATGGATATAATTAGATAGGTTTTGAAAAAAAACAAAAAACCACTTAGTTATCACGAGAGCTTAATTAATATTAGGACAGTTTTTATCCCGGAAAGCAAAACAGTTTCCGCGGGATAGTGATAAACGAATTCCTCGCAGCAGGGATTGCGGGCAACAGCTAGTTTTGAATATAACTACTCGTAAATATCATGAATTCATGAGACAATTAAAGTTAACTAACCTAGTCCAAAACTAAGCAAAGTTTTAACTAAGGGTACAAGGCAACGGATAAACATGGGATAAACATGAATACATAATAATATGTGTGTTCTGCAGTGGAGTTCAGTGCAATGTTTATGCAGCTCCTCCATTTCCACACAGTAAGAACACACACAAATTACACAAATTACACAAATTACACAAACTCAACTATCACCACCACCGCAATACACTTTCGAGCTCAATGAGAGTTCATATTCAAAAAGACACAAAGCAGTGTTTTAACAGAATTCTAAACTACTAGGCTAGTTTTCCTTTTCGTTTTTTTTTTAAATTTTCTTTACTGGGAGAACATTTTGATCAATGAAAATTGCATCTCACACCAATTGTGGCGTAATATGCAAAAGTCATCTAGTCATTCAAGAGTAGTCAAATATGCTATGTCATTCAGATTGGGTTCATGGCGTGTATGTAGGTTCACATCCCGATGAGGACGCAAGAAGAAAGATGTAGTGTTAGATGTGGTGTGTTGTAGTGTAGTGTTATATTATTGTGCAGCATTATCATTCGTACAATGTGTAAAGAGCAATAGGGATTCGGAATGCGAGCGCGGTATTTTATCACTTATGAAAAATTTCAAGGTTGGCTGCTCGTCTATTGAGACGTCATTGAGCCTTTTCATACAAAATGTTATTAATATAATTAGATTTTTCCGAATACCTACGTTTTTTCAGCCCTTTGCGTTCTACAATACTTCGTACTTTGTTCCAATTTGCCATTTTATGTTTCTTATTTTGCCTCGAGAATTTTCGGAGCTTTTGTGAAACTTTGTTGTTTGCTCTTCGTTTTTTCTTGTTATTATTATTATTGTAGGAAAGAAAGGACTACGGCTAAGTTATTTAAAGGTACAGTTAGTAAACATAATGTAAGATAGGAAAAAGCGCTTAAAAATATCTATTGCTACTTTATTCGTAGGTATAGCCTTTAGAGCATATTAGATGCTTTTAAGTCTTATATGATATTTTTCGGTGATCATACCTGCCTACTTTAAAACTTTTTTTATTCAAAACTAAGCAGCAATTTGACACTTGGTGGAAAATGTTTCAGATAAGAATATGAATGGGCTCAGAAAATTTACATTGGCAAAAATCATAAAAAAAATCATGGAGCCACTTTTTTCTAAATTTGAATGGAATTGAATTGACTCAGCAAACGACTTGGACTGACTAAAACTTAAATGCTATATTTCGGAATAAAAAGTAATGTTCTCAAAATATAATTTTGGTATCAATTTGTTTCATAGTAATGGTAATAATCTGTCATCGAGAATTTTGATTCGACGGTTTTGTTTCTGGCAAGTTATCTTTTTGTTTCCCATCTATTCTTAAGTATTCTATTATTAACTATATATGGTATTTATTGTATAGGCTATGTTGCCTAAAAGAAATGGTTTATTATTATTATTATTATTAACGGGTTGTTACCCGCGACTCCACATATGAGGACTTCATTTATTGTTTTCTGGAACTATGCAAGTTTTCGGGTTAAAAAGTATAGTGTACATGTTAGAAAAAATGTAGGCCAACATTTATGTAACGATTTTTAACCTAAATTACTTGAGCAGTTTTTGTACGACAGAGTAACAAACACCTTAACATTCGCATTTCTAATAGCTTTTAATTATTAATTATATTCTTACATCTGTCGATATAGTGCAGATTAACATCAAGCCTGAATATAAATTCGAAGTAGTCTAAAATACACTTCAAATAAATAAAAACGTAGGCCCAGAAACCAGAAGGGTTGCCCCTTGTACAAATTGCACGGCGTAAAAAGCTGGCACTGCTACAATTACGTTCATTAACAGGGTTAGCCTTTAAGTGCCCCTTGGGACGATATTGTTGGGGTATTTTATTTATATCAAGGCACTTGCTACTGTCTGCGCGTTCAAGCACGCAGAATAAGATACTATATACTATAGAGATATTAAATACTGCTCAAAAGAAAATAAGGGCCACGAGATTTTTATGGGTGAAATTAAAATACCAACAATAGTAGATTAAAAAACAAGAGCATAAAACGAGCCATTTTACCCAAGAAGTTCATATAGCCACCCGAGCCGGTACGGCGAGGGTGGATAGACACGTCGAGGGGAAAGTGGGTTTAATGCTCGAGTTTTACACTCTGCTTTTCACTTCGATGACGAGGAAATGAAATAGCAACAGTGGAAACAATTTTTCACTTACTATGTACCTTTTATTGTTCACGCATTACTATTATAATAATAAATTTATAGTTTTATTGATCTATTTTAATTGATTTGATTGATTTTTAGTTATATATAAATTAAAAATTATTTTAAAGAATATGTAGAATTTCTTTCGTAGAAAGTTTCCAATCGCACTGGGCCCGCGTGGGAACTATAGCCCTCTCATTCTGAGGAGGCCTGTGCCCTGCAGTGACGTATATAGGCTGGGATGATGATGATAGAAATTTCTTTGCTTATGGCTGTTTACACCTGATTGCCTTGGCCTTAGACGAAGATTTTATTTTATGCACTAGTGCATAAAAAGTCATTTTATGTCGCCTAGATACAGCATAAACACGAACTTTACGAGCATGAGAAGTGAAAATATAATTCTTTATAACATTCCTGGTCTAAAAATGGTTTTATTAGTACAACATAACACAATACAAATACTTTTCATTCAAATAAATGTACTCAATTATTAAAAACGCAAACATATTTTTGATTTCTTTTTACCGGTAAAATTCAAGTGGCCCTTAAATTCTTTTGAGTAGTATATTTTCATCATCATCATCATCCCAGCATAATATTATGTCCCATTGCTGGGCACAGGCCTGCTCTCACGATGAGAGGGCTTGGGCCGTAGTTACCACGCGGGACCAGTGCGGATTGGGAACTTCACACACACCATTGAATTGTTTCGCTGGTTTGTGCAGGTTTCCTCGCGATGTTTTCCTTCACCGTAAAGCTCGTGGTACATTTCAAATGTGATTCCGCACATGAATTTCGAAAAACTCAGAGGTGCGAGCCGAGGTTTGAACCCACGATCCTCTGCTTGAAAAGCGATAGGTCAAACTACTAGGTCACCACGCTCCTATTCACGCTTCACGGCTCTGTTATATTTTACATGTACTTAATTTAGTAGCTTTTACCCGTGACTCCGTCCATATAGAATTCGCTTATCATTTATTTTATACGCTCACTTGAAATACGAGATGGCGCTGGAAGAAGTTAAAAACATACTATGTCTTATGTAAATATCATAGGACAATTGATACCAATGAGGGCTATCGTTTTTTGTCTCACTAGATGGCGCACTGTTGCGTGAGGTTTTAAGTATGACTTTCAAAGTCTGTTATTACGGGCGTGAAAACAAAGTTTAGATTAAAATTATATTTAATACACCTTAAAACCGTACCATAAAAATATCGAGCATGCCACAGTGTTCCATAGTCCCCGTTTTGTTCGGAAAAAAGGGAGGACAAAGGTTTCCGAAAGACAAAACTGTCTCAAAACACAGACATTCATTGCCCCGGAACGCATATTTGCCATAATTAATTACAGATATTGCAAAATATTCACAAAATTATTCAAATTATAAATAAACCCGCGTAGCTCACTCAAAAGCTATGAGATTTGACATTTCGGAGACCTCACGCTACACTAGCGCCTCTAGCGGCGAATTCATACGCGATAGCCCTCATTGACCTAGTCTCAAACTAATTAAAGCTTGTACTGTAGGTGCTAAGCAACTGATAAACATATTTATATAGATAAATAAACATGTACTACGAGTATACATATTGAACGTCCATGAACCAAGACAAACGGTCGTATTATTCATACAAATATCTGCCCCGACCGAGGATCGAGCCCGGGACTTCAAGATTAATTATTAAACATTGTAATATTAGCTTTACGAATCACATACTCCAGCGCTACCAGAGGTTTAAAGCGAATAAACTTCAAACGGCGTTGTTTTTAACTCGACGGTTAATTCACCGTAAAAGTTTTAATAGGCAGCCAGTTATAAAACGGAGTTCAGTCAGCGGGGTCTTTTCGTTTCAACGGACCAGGGGGGCTATTACGAAATTAGAAAACCGAAGTTCATATCGTACCGTCCCTCTCTCTCTCTCTCTCTCTCACACACACACACACACACACACACACGCGCACACGCTCTCACACGCACACACACACACACACACACACACACACACACACACACACACACAAACTTGACTTCCGTAATGCTGAAACGGGGAGGCATGGGAGGCAACTAACACCTACGCGACGGTAGTGCTAAAAGAGCTACGCACCCAGGAGAGAGCTAGATCGAGTGGTAGCCAAACAGCAGGAGTAAATAGCAGCTAAGCAGCTAAGTCCTTCCCCCGTGATGAAATACCTAACGGTGACCCCATGGGGAGGAAGAAGGCAGAGGAAACGAGGTGGTTTTTAGTCGGTATAGGTCGCTACCAGCCCGAGTCTGACATACGGGGCGCAAAACACCATAGCCCTATGATACGTAATCGTATTTTACACACACACACCATCTCACTTATATTATGTACGAGTATATTTTTTATGGGTAATACACTACTTAATTAACACATTGTAGATTGATACATAAATACTTGCACTTGTACAGTTTGACCACCGGATAGCCCGTGGTTAGAAACCTGACTGCGAAACTTGAGTCCCAGGTTCGATCCTAGGTCAGTGTAATAAAGAAAACCTGCTTTCAATAAAAAAAAACCGCATTCAAATTGGTCCACCCGTTTAGAGCTACGGTGCCACAGACAGACAGAACACAAACAGACACACAGACACACATAGCGGTCAAACTTATAACACCCCTCTTTTTGCGTCCGGTTTTTAAAAATACGAATGTTTGTTCTGGATTCTTGGGTATTTAATATATTATGTGATATAAAAAAAAAAACAAAGAGTTGGACGGGCCGTCAATGTCACTCCTCAGTTTGTAAATTTTATATTTTGACATTACACAAAGATTTTTTTTATTATTATTTGGCTATAAAGTTAAGTACCTACAAGGCAGTTTCCATCAATGAACTGAGCCATCTGCTGAAGTCAACGGAAAACAAGAAAAGCTCGTTACGTAAATACAATATGTACCCTACCATCTTAATTGTACAGTCAAGTGTGAAAATATGAACTTACAAAGTTAATTCACCAAGATATTCAAAACATAACACCATCTCAAACATAGTACATCATCGACACCTTGAAATTAAGCCGTATACACAATCAACATTAATGGTGAAGTAGCATCGGAACTATATTCTTGATGCAGTTCGAACTGATAACGCAGTAACATATTGAGTGGTTCGAATAGATACTTATTTTTGCAGTTAACTGTACTGCATGTGTATGCAATAAATAAACAAGCATGAATACATAATTACGATACTTACGGGTTACTCAACACCACATGCTGTTTACTGATGTTTGAACGTCATACATAAAGTTCACATTGTAAATCAACAAAAAGCTATATTAAATTACAAAGAACTCAATTAAGCTAAGTGAAGGGGATTTCATGCGCAATTTCCGGCCAATTATTCTCATAATTTGTTTCTAACTTAATTAATCTCGATGAAAATATTTTTCCAATGTCGCCAGATGTAAATTAGCTATTACAAAATTTGATTATCATTATGTTTAATTCTTTTTCAAGGCTTTGTGTGATACTCTACAATCTTTTTGAACCATTATAAACTAATAAATATACAAAGTATAAAAAATATTTAGAAAAGTTGGAAATCTTCCGACATTATAAGGAAATATAGCTAAAAACCACCATATGGAAACTTGCTGACACGTAAAAAAACCGCATAAAAATCCGTTTGAGAACTACAATGACACAGACAGACAAACAAACAGTCAGACAAACTCGTTGTTTTTGCGGCGGCGGTTAAAACTATTATTAAATGCTTTACCACAGAAATAAATCAAAACTACAATGATTACTAGAGGAAGCATACTATTTATAAAATATCTCTACTTATATCATAAATCTTGGTATTGGCAAACCTGCGTTATTTCTACAAGATATATCCAATGCCAACTAACATTAGGGGATAGACAAGAAAAACTAATAATTATAACAGTACCTACAATATTATAGCTTTTTAGCACTAACAGTCTCTAAGCTAAGCCGTGGATGGACGAACATTACGAAACTATTCTAATAAGGAACCCTAAAAATAGTATCAATATCAATATGGTATTAAAAGCAACTCCTGCCAAAAGTACTCTATGACCACAACGCAACCATAACTCGAAAACTTTACCATATTAATACAAGTTAATTTTACCGACCAGCATAGATGAAATAACGAATAGACAGGTCATGTACAATAAAGTAAACTCTATTTGCGGCAAACATGGCAGAACTTACAGATATCCGTAGTCTATCCGTACTTAAAAATATTACATAATGTACTATACTAGAGACAACCTAAGTGTTATTAACAGCAGCCCAAGCTTTTTTAATCTGAGACGTATATAGGCTGAAAGGTAAATAGATCATAATTTGATATTTATTTTTATTTTTATGGAGAGCAAACACAAGCAAATGATACAATACGTACTTGTAAAATAGATAGATTTACATAGAATCAGACCCTCGAAAAACATAGCATAGTTTTATCCCAGAAAATTGCATAGTTCCCGCGGGATACCGATAAACGAATTCTTGGCAGACCAAGTCGCGGACAAAAGTTATTTTTACAGTACCTAATGACGATCAAGCTACCAATTTTATGGAATTCATTCTCTTTAGAGCAAATGCTCATGTTCTGAGGATGAACTCTGATCGAGTTTGAAACGCGTCAGTGTAGTTTGGTGGTGGTTTGCGTGATTTGTGTGTTACAGCGTGGAAGTGGAGGAGCTGCTTGAACACACATCTCTTGCATAGACTTAGCTATCATAAGGTCGCGGGTGAGCAAAGTAATTGTTTTAGCTCATTGATATGGACCTCCGTAAAGTAACGCCTGATTCAATAAATTATTTCTAAATAAATAGGTAAATGAATACAGTTCCCGCGGGATAGCGATAAATGAATAAAAAAGAAAGAAAGAAAAAATAAGCGAAGTCGCGAGCAAAAGCTATTATGGTACAAGTGATAAAATTGTACAGAAGTGTGTAGCTTATGTTACCGACTCTATAGTATAATTTCTCTATTTCCCAACTTTAGCTATGGATTAGCACAATATCATCCAGACGAGCAGAGACAAGTAATCTGCAAGTGTCAAACTCCTGCCGGGTGTTGACAAGAGCGTCTTCTGATGTCGGAACTATGTCTCGTAAGGGGAATTGTAATGTTTATATTTAGTTTCTCGTGCTCACGATAATATTTCGAAGTTGGAAGTTCTAACATTATAAATGTATAAACGTACCTAGCCTTTAGACGAAATTATTCAGTTATTGAATCAGGCGTTACTTTAAGGAGGTCCATATAAATTAACCACTCGTATAAATAATTACTATTCTCACCCGAGAAATTCCGATAGCTAAGTCATTCAACAAATGTGTGTTTATGCAGATCCTCCACCTCCACACTGTAAAAACGTAAACCCAACTATTACCACCACCACCACACTACACTGACGCATTTTGAACTCAACCACAGTTCATCCTCAGACCAACACAACCAAGTATGAGTCGAATAATCATGCATGCATGCGTGGTGAACGGTTGTGATTTCCACCAGTTTTTTTTTAAGTAGTGGGTCTCCTGATGGTAAGAGATCACCACCGCCCATAAACATCTGCAACACCAGGGGTATTGCAGACGCGTTGCCAACCTAGAGGCCTAAGATACGATACCTCACGTGCCAGTAATTTCACCGGCTGTCTTACTCTCCACGCCGAAACACAACAGTGCAAGCACTGCTGCTTCACGGCAGGATTAGCGAGCAAGATGATAGTAGCAATCCGGGTGGACCTTGCACAAGCAGCTGCAAGAGATGTGCGAAGATGCGTTTCAAGGAATATGCTTATCATGAAACAATAGAAATGCTTCATTTACCTACCCTCGCTTCGCCGAGCTGCTTCCACTAGCGATGTCCTGAGCGAGAATAAGTAAACGAAGCGTTTCTAATTGGTTCATGTCATGATATACATACTCCTCGTAACAACACATCCTCGCATATCTCTGGTGGAAACGCAGTCTAAAGCCGCAGGCAACTGCAGGGCTACTACGAAACTCGAACCTCGAAGTTCGTTTCGTGTGTTCCCTCTCGCTCTCATATTAAATAGTATAAGTGTCAGAAGGACCGCACGACACGAACTTCGAGTTTCGAGTTTCGTAGTTGTCCTGCTGAAGCGACTGGACATCTATGGAGAGTATCTAACTTTGGACTTCCTACGGCAGAAATGATAATGATTAGTTTATTGCCCACGGCTTTGCTCGCGTTAACCTTTTTCGGTTTAATTAAGTTTAATTTTTTTCTTTTAGAACCTATCCAAATACGTATCTTCACCAAAAAAAAGCTCCGAGCCCAGGTATCATGTATTTTATACCGGCTAATACAACAGCGACAATCTTTTGAAGTAAAATAATTATGGCACCCTAAAAAAACAGGACTCATTTGTTTTCTAATGTGGCAACGCTTTTCACGACCCATGTAATGTCCTTACGCGGTAACCTGTGACATTTAGGTGTGTTTACGAGGGTAGCCCCATGTTTGGTGGAGCTCGTCGCGAGTGCCGTGTGTAATTAGGCGAAAGAGTCCGTCGGTGGAAGCTACGATGGACATGGACACCCTCGCTGTGAGAAAAGGCGCTTTAGGAGTGAAGCGAACTCTGGTACTGAACAGCTGGGTCGTAGAGTTGTGGTCGCAGAAATAAAAAGATCTTGGAATTTAAATGGCTTTTACTTGCCGAAAAAAAAAAGAATTACAAAAGAGTTCATAAAATAAATTGATACGCCTGTGTTTTATGTAAGTCTATTGGCGAGTGGCGTGCGGCGGCGCGGCTCCCACACATGCTAGGCTCGTTAGCTGTTATCACGGTGCTGGCGGTTAGATGCGTATGGCGAATAGACGGAGACGGCATCACATTTAAGTTGTTAACAATCAATGGATAGTTGTGTGAAAATAAAGTTGTAATTGTTTCATTGAGAATATACCATGTAATTTTGTTATAACCATAAATTTTTATTAAGGGTAGTTAGTAAAAGTCGCAATAAATAGACTATTTTTCATTATAAAGTAAAGGACATACCGTAAAACGGGGTTACTTTAGGAGATTTTTGGGCTACTTCGATAGATTTAAAATGGTTATATGAACGCAAAAATATTCATAGCTTGATCGAGCAGATGAAGTTTTTTTTTATTATTTTATGTAAAATATGGCTTCTGTCCTATTTTAGGACAATTTCGCCAGTGTCGAAGTTAGCTCTTTTTGGGAGCGACGTTGTACGGTGATTGTAGTTTTTGCAACTTGATAGTAAAATTCCAGAAACCACGTGGAGACAAATTGCGCATTTAAAAATGTCAGACACGAGAGCAATATATAATTTTGTGATCACTGTTCGCTGTTAAGGGAAAAAAGAACTAAAAAGTTAGGTATTTTATGAAAGTAGGTATTTCACTGCCATAGATGGCCTAAAAAAATAAGGATATGGCGTAAACACTGTTTTCCGAAAGTAGCCCCTATATTTTAAAGTACCCCGTTTTATGGTACAATAACTTACCGCAAAATGGAATGGAACCCTGGTCATGTGAGCTCGATCTTAACTTGGTCGGATTTTTCTGAACCTGACATTTCAAAAGTCTAAGACACAGTCATGTCAATATGAACGTGTACTATGTGAAGGCCGCCTTATACATGCTCGTTACTAGCATGCTAATAAGCATGTTAACCCTTAACTACCTACGTCCTGTTTCAGAAACACAACCACCTATGAGCGGTCTAGAAGGCCACTAGTTTTAAAGGATATTTCAATAAGCATGTTAACCCTTAACTACCTACGTCCTGTTTCAGAAACACAACCACCTATGAGCGGTCTAGAAGACCACTAGTTTTAAAGGATATGCAATAATTATAGAAATTTAGTTAAATTTAAATAAAAAAGTAAGAAATAAAATTTTAACATAAATAAAATCAATCAATAGATTTTTCATAAACTTAACACATTTCAGTAGTTCTCTTATCCCTACTGTAAAATTACTTACCCGAAGGGGATATGAGATCTCAAAATCAAGCGGTCTCAGCGGAAGACCAGCGTTGGCCTCTACGGCCCACACTATGCTGAGCTGAGACCGTTTCGCGATTTCGCAAATACTGTCGTTAATATTTATTTTATACTTGTTTTATTTTGTGTACTTACTTATAATATGTAATTTGCGAATTAGCGAATAAACGTTTCTATTTCTATTTCTATTTCTATTTCAAAATATAGGAACATAATATAAAGATTATTATTAAAGTTTCATCAAATTAAATGATCAACTAAGTTATTTAACTGATTTAATTTGACAGGAACATTTTATTTTTATAAAATTGGAAACCCTCAAAACAACCATTTTTGTCGGCAATCGATAATATTTTTTCGAACATTCGAGACAAATTAGTATCTTGCATTCAATGATTCAATTATTTTAACCACCTTTTGTGACTGTGTTACTAGGAGGCATGTTTTACTAAAAAATAAAAATAATATATTTTTTAATTATATTAAAAATGTTAACAAATAAAACACACACAACCACCTGCGTTCGGTCTGGGAGACCACGTATGATTAATAAGCATGCTAGACTGAATTACCAGTATGACACTAAAAAGCATGTTTAATAGTAGCACGTGTCCTATACAATGCTAGTAGGTAGCATTTGCTCAATAGTAGCATGCTTTCGTGTTAGTAACTAGCATGTGTGACAGTAGCTTAAGTGCTGTGTATCTATCACGCATTTACCTGAGTGTTCGCAGTGGAGACCATCCTTTAAAGTTCAAGCTCGCAGTCGCAGTGAATAAGTTATGTATGACGGACAACACTCCATTGTATCATAATGAATACGTTAAGCTCATGGCCACAAACATATGACAGCGCAGACTTAGTTATATATTCACGATGTGCAAACAACTTTAAAATGACAGGGAGATGTCGTGTAGAAATAACATTGATTTATGTTTTTAACCCGCGACGCAAAATGAGGGGTGTTATAAGTTTGACCGCTATGTGTGTTTGTGGCACCGTAGCTCTTAAATGGGTGAACCGATTTTAATGCGGCTTTTTATTTGAAAGCAGGGTTTCTAGCGATGTTTATAGACATGTTTTATCAAAATCGGTTTAGCCATTTTTGAGATATTGTACTTTGAAGTGACAATGTCGGGGGTTTTTGGTTTTCATCGCAAATTTACATTAACTTTATAATGCAGTCATTATTTTTGACTTCTTTACGCGTGAAATGCTAATTATAAAATTTTAATCTCAACAAAAATACGCTATACAAATATGCCAAGTGCCTTACATTCGGTTTAGTTCAACGAAGATTTCCGATATAACTTGAACTTATATTTGTGGTACTGATATTACAGTCACATATACCGATATGTTGCCGATATGTCAGTATAGGAAATGCCGATTTATATCAAACTAGTGTTCACCCGCCGCTTCGCACACGTTAAATCATTAGATCCAGCGGTAGAATTGAAATTTCGGGATTTTTCAAATTCCCGTGGGAATCCCCGTAAATTAAATCGTGGTTTTCATTGACGTTACATTAAAAACAATCATGTCAAATTTCATGACTCTAAGCCCAACTGTTGTTTCGAGATTGTATCCCTATCCCGTGAGAATATGGGGATGAAAAGTAGCCTATGTTTTATTCCAGATGTCCAGCTATCTATATACCAAATTTCATCCAAATCCGTCCAGCCGTTTTACCGTGAAGGAGTAACAAACATACTCACTCACTCACAAACTTTCGCATTTATAATATTAGTAGGACTAGGTTCACGTTATTATCATAGGTATATCACCATACCATACCACATCATAATTATATAGTTAGGTAGGTGTTAAAGCATCACTGTCACGCTTATTTCGTTCATGTAAATCCAGCCCAAGTTGCCTACGCTCCGGGAATCCCGGCGGATAGTTTGTTAACAGAAACACGAAATGAATTTTTCACACTGTGAGAACCCTTGCGTTTCATTATTTCGAACCACTGGACATGGAATATGAAGTGTTTGTGAATTTATTTGCATAGGCAAGCCGTGGTAATCTAGTGGATTGACCTACGACGGCTTTTCAGGCAGAATCGTGAGATCGAGCCATTATGTCTATGTACCTTACGGCACTAGACTGGCTGTTTGGAACAAAACGCGCGGCGCATCAATCATCAATACGAGGGTTCCCTGGTCAAACCCGATAAGTCGAAATAATTGACTGTTGAATAAAGAACACTAGGTATATTTAGAAGTTTAAATTCGATTGTTTTATGAATTATTAGATCGAATCCAATGATTTGACCAGGGAACCCTCGAATATTAGTTTGACACAACCCCTGTCACGGACATCAACAAACTTAGTGAAACCGTCGGGTGACAAGCAAAAACCACCAATTACAACCTAAAGTCAAGAGGGATAATCAAACTTATGCAGAGCGACGTAAGGTTATTATTCCACGAATCTTTTTTCTGCAGTCAGTGACTTTTGCTTGTTACCCGACGAGGTTCACAAAATTGCGCTGTGAACCAATTTTGTGCGCCGTTTTGATGTAACAAACATGCAGTCTATAATATAGATGTCGATGGTTCGAGCCAAGACCGCTCCTGTGTGCAGCAAGTTTATTGCAAATCAATTGGCATTGAATGGAAATATAGCCAAAACGAGTTCATTCTGATATTCAGGCCTACGCCTGTGCCCAGCAGAGGGAAACGCGTAGATGAATAGATAAACATTTTAAACTAATCTAAATAAAGTTACACGAGTTATGTATAGTTTCATTCGAACGTAAACTAATATTTGTTATGCCTTTTGCAACTTTGATTAAAGGTTTTTGGCGACACTTTTCATAAATATCGGTATCGTATAAGCAAAAATGCGTATCGATGCTTCCCTATATACTTTTACATTCATAAATGGCACGTAGCAAGTTGTAAACTCGTACTAAACATAAACCGTGCCATAAACGCGTAAATAAATAGTTTAACAGTAAACGACATGAACCCAGCGCAGATCTGTTGTGAAATACCGTCATTGTAAACGAAATTACTCTGCCACGGCTTACAAGGTTATCTCTTTACCTTAGGGCTGGCAAGAACTAGAACTTATTTATATGTCAAGTATAAACTACCCTTATGTTATTATGTAATTTTGTAAATACATTTTGTGGGTTTACTATGAATCATTGGTAATTTTACAACATATATTCTTTAACTAAGTCAAGGAGAACGTCAGTGCCAGGTCCTTTCAAGAAGTCAAAAGGCTGGTGGAAGAAAGGGACAATAGCAGCTGCTTCACCAGGGACAAATTTTAAAAGATAATGATAGATATTTAAAGAAAGGTCTTGACCATCTGACTGGTTTGTTAATAATTAACGCAAAGTTCACACCTTCTTACGAAAAACGCTGAAATTTGTCCCTTTTCTTTCCCTGTGATGTAGACAACGAAGGATGAATTTTGCGAAATTGAAGGGGATCTGTGAATGATTGAATGAAATCCTCTGACTTTAGTCACGTAAATTTTACTATAGACTTCAGTCTGAAAAAGTTAGAGAAGAACACATTTTTAAGACAAATGCCTTATTAAAAAGTTGTCCGGACATATTGGTACCAAAGCAACACCAAACTCAAAACATTCATTTCACAAAGTAACAATCCATTGAAAAAAAAATTCGGCACGCTGAAAGAATTTTCATAACAGAATCGTCTGAAGTATTTCCGAGACTTTCAATAAACTTTGTAACTTTTTCTCCTCATAATGTAAGGGTACAGGAACTTTCAGTCAATTATGCAAATGTTTGCCTTACAGGGAGCTCGCTGAATGCCTTTATGAAACGTGAAAGATATTCCTAACCTCCCATGCAAATAAAGTGCGGCAATTTAAGTCACGCTCCTAGAGGAAATCTCTCTCACTTGTCCCTTCTTAGGGTCTTTAAGAATTTTAAGTCGCTCATTTCACAGTCACTTGGTAAAAGCTTTCGCAAAGGCTTGATATAGCGACTAATCCGTCACATCACTTAAACACGGTTGTCCTGCAAAAATAACACGAAATGACCTTACCATAAAAATGACATTTTGAATACAAGCTTATTTCGCTGACTGTACTTTTTGTTAACAGTACTTGGATTGTCATCTAAACTACATTTGCATACCAAATTTCAAGTCGATGCTATCGATTCTGGCTGGACTACCTCCAGGTCCATTCAAATCCATTTCACTACTAGTTTATTTTACTGTCACGTAATTTACATAAGCATTCCAAATTTTAAGTTAATCTGACTACTGGAAGTTGGTTAAATTTAACTTGCAAGATTTGATTACAGACAGACAGATAGATAACGGGACAGGTGAAGCTAAACAAAAGCTTGTAAAAATGCGCCCAATTTGAAAAGTGCAACCACAACGCATTATTTATACTCAACGGAGGAGTGTATTGACCGTCTTAGTACGTCCGTAATTCTTCTCTTAGGTATTTGAATTCTTCTGTGAGTTTCAGATTATGTACGAGCAAGGCACGATATTGTCACCAACTGAGAACTTTATTGCTCATACGGCCGTCGTTTCTACTTGAGAATTAGACTATTCTTAGAGACCTCTATTGAAGTCAGGAATATTTAATCCAAAGTTGAATATCGGAAGTAGAACTATTTGAAGTACAGCTTCGCTGAGTCTAACATCATATTCTATATTTTATTACAATTTAAAATATAGGTACGGTAGAAAAGATCAGATTTGTTATTACAAACAGACATATAACAGGATGGATAGAAATCTAAACATGTTTATTTCTTTCAAAATTGATATCGCTACTCTTTTGCCTCATGCGCTGTTAACTACCACACGTTTTTTCCCTTTTTTTATAGGTTTTGATAGACTACGTTAGTCATCACTAAAATGTGATTCTTTGGACCAATTCCTGTAATAACCCTATTTTTCGGCAGATAATTTCATTACAGAGTTCGGAAAATGAATAAATGACTTAATATGACTTTTAGCTGTGTGCGTGATTGCATTTATACTTATGTATTTTATTTTAATCAGTTTTGCACATTTACAAAATTCCTGAAAAACTAATAAAGAATTTTATGACGGAAATGAAAGTGACACTAGTAAGGACAGTTCAATTTACTAAGCGGACAGTAAAAAAACAGCTCTACTGTTTTTTTTTATTATCTCTATAAAATGCTACTGACAAATGAAATATCAAAATAAAACATTAATTTATGTTGAAAAGAAAAAAACACTTTTTAGGCAAAACTTTTTGCGGCAAAATTTTCGGTGTTTTGAGTGAACTCGACGCATAAGTGCTTGCTTGCACGTCTCTTTCGACAAGCTGCAAACCATATTTTTTGAACTATGTCAATGTTTTAGTTTCTCGGCCATCCTTTCTTAAGTGTCTCTTTACCGTGGCCCAGTAGCGTTCAATAGGGCGGAGTTCTGGGCAATTTCAGTTTCAAGTTCAGAACATTAGGAAAGCCTTTGTAAAGAACAAAAGAGCTTAAACGCCATCAGTATTGTGACAGCCCTGACAATCGCATTGGCATAATACCAAGAATATTTGGGCAGTGCCTTTCATCTTATTAATAGATTAATGACTGGTTGTTTCCCCTCTGTTTGACTTGCGCGTCTGCAATCCGCTTTCGATTGTGTTCCGGCTCCATTTGATCAATGGTTTACGACCAATGATGCAATCGTTGCTCTAAAGGTCTCTACCCACTACAGCGTGTCATGCTATGACCGCAATAGGAACGTGTCAGATACGAAATGTCAAACGCAACATGACACGGGACGGCGACATAGTCTCATAATTTTCGAAACAAAGAATATATTTTTCACTTCTCATGCTTGTAAAGTCCGTGTTTACGTTGGATCTAGACGAAACAGCCATAAACAAAGAAGTTTCTACATATTTTATGAAATATTTTTTAATTTATATTAGATTAAAAATCAATAAAATCAATCAAAATTGATCAATAAAACTAAAAAAATATAATTTTAATAGTCATGCGTGAACAATAAAAGGTTCATAGTAAGTGAACAATTGTTTTCACTGTTGCTATTTCATTTCCTCGCCATCGAAGTGAGAAGCAGTGTAAAACTCGAGAATTAAGCCCACTTTCCCCTCGACGCACGTGTCTATCCACCCTCGCTGTACAAGCTCGGGTGGCTAGATGAACGTCTTGGGTAAAATGGGTCGTTTTATCCTCTTGTTGTACAATCAACTATTTGCCTGACACGTTGCTAATACGGCCATGATATGATACGGTGTAATGGGTAGAGGCCTTAAAGATTTACTCCTTCAGTGATAAATACAAAGTAAAACGTGTAATTTTTTTTACTGGAAATATGAAGCCTTATGAGGATAAAGACTGTACTCGTACCTATTTATCAAGCCCGTTGTGGCGTATTCACCGTATCGTAATGTTTCTTTATTAGTCTTATAAAATATGTAAAGGTACTGTCTAGAACCACTAACAAGACAGTAAATATCATCTCCATTGTAACAAATTTTCTTCATAACGTACATTTATAAGATGCCGTCTCCGTCTATTCGAACAAAACAAACAGAGACGGCATCACATTTATCCGTCAAATAAATTTAATTAATGGATAGTGAAACAGGGGGTTAATCATGGGTTAATATCGTTATCAATGACCAGGGAAACTTTGATGCCGGTGACAGCCGTATGACGTCAAGCTTCATACAGAGTGTTTTTATCAAGATTATAAAAAAACACTAACAACTTATTGGCCTCTTTAGTTTACGGATATTTTATTGACACTTGAGACGACCAGTACTTATTTATAAAAACACCCTATGTATATGTCAATTTGCGTCATAATGACGTCACCGGCATCAAAGTTTCGCTCCCTGTCAATCACATACAAATTGTTATGTGCCTTATTCTTAAATGGAAATTTTTGTACGTACGATTAAGTATTAACTTATCAGTGTGTGAGTTCCAACTTCATCAGTTACATTAAAAAAAAAAAACAGGAAATCATCGTTCTACTAAAAGTATAGGATTAAGACATACTAATTAGCCTAAAAGTAGCAAAACGTCGACTACAGCAACATTTAAAATGGATTGACTTCCGATTTTCCCCCAATCATTATTGCCTAGGGATCCCTAAATGACCGAGAAAGCGATAAGTGTGTGTGTCACGCGGTCACGCAGTAATCGGCTCTCAGTCAGGGTTACCGGCCGACAGCATTTTTTCATAAAATATTCGGAATTTTTGCCCTCTACTATATGTATAACAAAAAAACCAAATTACCGATTTAAATTATAATTTAATCTTGCGTGTCGTGCAACTTAAGCTCCAATTTTGATGACTAATGATATGACATATTGGTTAATAATTGACATTATGAATTAGTATTAAATATAACAAATGGGATTTAGGGGCTGTTTCATCATTCATTGATTAGTGTTAACTGACGGTTAAATGTGATGCCGTCTATTTGTTTTGTTCGAATAGACTAATCAATGGATGGCGAAACAGCCCTTTAATGTAATTTAATGAATGTATAAGAAAAAACTCTATTAAGACTATTGCATGCTTTTAAGGTGAAATAATTGTGCCTAATGTTTATATTTAAGACCTTTTTTGTATTATTATTATTTGAAGCAATAAATGAATTATGAATAAAAAAAAAAACAAAATATGTTAATATTTTGGAAATGTACATTTAACATCCATTGATTAAATTTACTTGACGGATAAATGTGATGCCGTCTCTGTTTGTTTTGTTCGAATAGACGGAGACGGCATCACATTTAACCGTCAAATAAAACTAATCAATGGGTGGTGAAACAGCCCCTTAGACTAGCATTACAATTTTTCCTGAAAAGTCGGGGAAGTAGTGAGGGAATCTGATTATTTTATCTAGTAACCCTGCTCTCGAGCCTTTAGTGGGCGGGGCGCCTGTGATCGATGAGTCCCGGATTTTGTGCAACTAACGGCTTAGCCTGGATGGGGACCATCAAAATTCTATCTATTTAGGTAGGATTTTTGAGGGAGTAAAGTTTGCATAGTAGGCTAAGAGCATGTTTTGCCATCCCAAAGCTTATAATTATTTGCAGAAGCAAAAAATAAGCCAAAGGCAGTAGTATTCTAAGTTGATGGTATCAAGTTAATATTTTTCTTTCTCCGTACCTTTTCCCTGTTAATTTGGAGTCGGCCCTCTGAATATCTTTGTTTTAATATTTGTGTTGGGCTGAAGATGAACTCTGGTTGAGTTCGAAACGCTTCAATGTAGTGTGGTGGTCGTGATAGATGGGTTAATGTGATTTGTGTGTGTTCTTACAGTTCAGAGGTGGAGGAACTGCATGATAATACATTTTTTGCATAAACGTAGTGTGTGAGCACTCGCGGGTGAGCTAAGTAATAATAATTGTTCCAGTTCATTGATATAGAAGATTTCTATCTGCAAAGTAACGCCTGATTCAATAATAAAATAATGACCAAATCTTGTACTAAAAGTGCTTTTCGACTGCCTTCGAGACGGCCTCCAGTTGCATTGTAAATAATTCTAAGTTGCCAGTTACATAAAACTGGATTGTATCAATTGGAGTAAAAATAAAACGTCGCCACACCGTCCACTGCTACATTCTTGCTTGCTTGTTACTTTTGTCATCCCGTAAAATTGTGGATTTTACGGGATGACCGTAGAAGTAACAAAATTTGGAGTTGGAATAAAAAATACAAAAAGACTCCAAAAAACAATCTTAGAAAATTAAAGCAAGAATGCCGCAGTGGACGGTGTGGCAAGTATCTCGATGAGGGCTAAAGCATAGATTCTTAAGTCTCGCTGCTTAAGTGTCTAAAAGAAACAAACAAGCTGAGATACGTGGTGCATAGGAAAAATTCGTGTCTGTACTCCTGTCCAGTGGTGGTGTAGCGGTATAGCACGCAGCACGGAATGCTGAGGACCTGGATTCGATTCCCAGCGCTGGTCTCTTTTTCTGGTTTTTCTGTGCATCTATGTTTCAGTTTGTATTTTCGATTTAATTTTCTAGCCTTTAGACCAGACAAAGTCAATTGAAATGGATCAATATTTACTCGCTATTGCGCTAAGATAATTAAAAGCTTGCAATGGAATACTTTTGACCCAAATCTTCATCCTGTATACGTCCCATTGCTGGATACAGGCCTTTCCTCAGAATAAAAGGACTTGACTATAAAAATGAAATGCTTCGCAGATTTGTACTGTTTCTCGCGATGTTTCCCGGGTCCATATCGGGTCACATACTTATTGGAAGTCCGAATATTGTAATAGGATGACCTGATGGTGATGATGATGAGAGGGACAAATAAAAGTCCTCCGTTTGATACTTGGCATAGCCTTTTCTGTAGCTCTATTGTAGGGAATGGTTTTTTTCCTTTGTCTACATCCATATAATAATTCCTAGTAACATATAGCAAGAGATCACGTCCGCACAATTACTTTTGAATTTAAATGAAATTTAACTTCGCCCCTAACCAGAACATTTGTTTTGAAAGTTTCTCAGACTGGATGGCAGCTGGTGGTTAGAGTCTGTCTAAGTGTGTGTAGTTACAAAGTTCTAGACAAGATTTTAAGTATACTTAAAAGTGCATATTTCTAACAATGAACTGAATGTAAACTCACACAAAGTGAATTTTGAGCTTCTATGAAACTTTTTGATAAGAAACGCTATGAATAAGTAACACAATATGGTTGTTATGGACTGTCGCTGTGTAACAATGTCTTTTGCTTTGAAAATGTTCTCTAGCAACTCAGTATTTCATTAGTATTTTGCTTTATTATTGAATTAAGTATGCTTTATGCTTACTTACCAAAAGCGGTTAGAGAAGTAGTGATAGAGTTGAAATGCGAGATATATATGTCCAATCGTTTTTAGGGTTCCGTGGCCAAATTGGCAAAAACGGAACCCTTATAGTTTCGCATGTCTGTCTGTCTGTCTCCGTCCGCGGCTTTTCTAAGGGACTATCAATGCTAGAAAGCTATTATTTTGCACGAATATATAATAAATGTAAACTATGCCGACAAAATGATATAATAAAAAAATAAAAAAAATTTTTTTTTGAGTACCAACGTGGTAGGTGTTTTTTTTTTCTCATCCAACCTTGTAGTGTGGGGTATCGTTGGATAGGCCTTTTAAAACCATTACGGGTTTGCTAAGACGATTTTTCGATTCAGTGATATGTTTGCAAAATATTCACCTTTAAAATGCAAATTTTAATTAAAATCGAGCGTCCCCCCCCCCCTCTAAAATCAAAACCGGTGGGTGGAAAAATTAAAAAAAATCAGGATGGTAGTAAGTGTATCAAACTTACTAGGAAAACTATAACGATTGAGTTTTCTTGAGAATTATTAGTATTTTAAGAGTAAATAGCAGCCTAAGGTATAAATATACTAAATCCTTAGAAAAATATTACTTATTTCTTTCGTAATGGCCACGGAACCCTATTTTGCGCGTGTTTGACACGCTCTTGGCCGGTTTTTTCTCATTTTGCACCAACCACGAGTACAAATATTTCAATGCAGGCGCATTTCGTACAGCTTGACTCCACTACTTTGTGAAGTTGCAAATCAAGTTCATTCCAACCTATATACGTCCCACTGCAGGGCACAGGCCTCCTCTCAGAATGAGAGGGTTTGGGCCGTAGTTCCCTCGCGGGCCCAGTGCGGATTGGGAACTTCACACACACCATATTAACTTAATCCATGTTATTTTAAACATCGGTAGAAAAACACTAAATTGTATTACTCAATATTTTGAAATCTTTCCATTCCCTGCTAGTATTACAAATGCAAAAGTTTGTGAGCACGTGTGTGTACTTTTGTAACTCATTCACGTTAAAACGGCTAGACCGACTTGGATAAAATTTATTATGAAGATAGCTGAACATTTGAAAAAACACACAGGATACTTTTTATCCCGATATTTTCATGAGATCGGGATACAAACTCGAAGTCTCATCCGATGGATATAGAGTCGTAAAATTTGGCACCGTTAAACAACAACTGCAAAGCAAATGTAACCAATATAAAGCACGATGTAATTTTTTAATTTAAATTCTCGGTTTTACTGAATTACAATACAGTAAATTTCAATTCAACTAAAATAATTAACGATAAGAAAAAAATTAACGATTACGGTGTTATTTATCTTGACTGTTTAAATATTTTCTGCTGAAGGAAATGATAGGAGTTACTTTAAAAAACGTTTTAATCAAGAATAACTACTCTGGATTGCTGCGGTCCATGAAGACATAAGCAATGCAATTTACTTTTTAGCCGAAGCTTGGACTAAAGTAACTAATGATGAAGCTAATGGAGCATTCTAACGCTGTCTGAGAAACTTCTTATTGTCAGAGCCCTTATTTATTACAGTGGTGTGATGTTTTGGCGAAATGTTACAGACTGAAATTATTTTTAGAAGTCAAAAGAATTGTTTTAAGTCTGTTCATCATCATCATCATCAGCCTACAGCAGTCGACTGCTGGACATAGGCCTCTTCCAAGTCCTCCTTCCTAGTCTTCTAAGTCTGTTATGTGGCATAAAACCCATTGAGTCGTGTGGTTTTGATTATTTTATTTAAAATTAAAATGACGCTATTTTTTAGATTAGAATATAGATTGTTAATTCTATTCATGTGATACACATGTCTTTTTGACAAAACATCATCATCATCATCATGTCAGCCGAAAGACGTTCACTGCTCGACATAGGCCCCCCAAGGCTCTCCACTCAGACCGCAAACAAACATATAGCAATATAATTTGTCTGTAAGTCATATTCTTTGTACCATGTTTAAGCAAGTTCTTACAGAACAAAGCATTTTCTTTTTTGACTTGGCACTTAAAAAAATTAACGGATTATGTATCAAAGCCGATGATATCCTTTCACATCAATATGATCACTGGAAGTAAGTAGTAGTAGTAAGTAAAACGACAAACAAATAAACATTGTGGGAAAGTTAAATAAAATCTTACAAACTGACGCCCTAGGGAATCGTAAAAAGTTAATTGGACGTCCAAAACTTAAAACGGCCAGGTGCAAATTAAGACCCCGAGGTAGTTTAGTTTATAATTAAAAACAGGCTCCGAAGAAAAATGTGGTAAAGGCCAAATGGCCTTTTATGGCATCGATAAAGTGCGAGTACTGGGTAAAATGTCGTAATGAAATTCCACCCGGATTCATAACCCCGCGCCGCACATTTGAATGAAACGTAAAGGCGAAACTCCATCTCATTATGCTGGGTTTTAATACTAAGCCTTTAAGTTTCAACTGACAGAGTACGGAGCTTCTTTCCCACAAGGCACTTGAAAGGAGTTACCTTAAAGCTGTTGCCCTATTTTTCATAGATTTTAAAACTGCCGAGTTGTTTTTTTTTGTCTTATTTTGTGGGAGGCGATACGCTGTTCTGAAAAAAATATACTTTATTTCTTGCCGGCTTCTTTTCAACAAAGGTTTTTTTCCGAACTGTTGTAGCTTTCTCGAATGTGAATTTTAATAGACAAAGGGGCTGTTTTACCTTTCATTGATCATCAGTTAACACTAATCAATGGATGGTGAAACGGCCCCTTAATTAAGTAAATATATTGACTTTGACGTCTGCATATTATTATGATGTGATAATTTACATTAAAAACTACGGCGTCCAAAATTAAAAAAGTAACCTGCTCCCAGAGAGTTAATTTTACAAATTTAGTTCTTTTTTTCTTTTTATTGTAAATGCCTGGTTGCAGTATTATGCTCTAAGAATATACAAGTTAAAAACATACGTGATCATATCAAAACAAAATCGTCATACCGCATACAAAACATTTGGCATTAATGACCATGTCATGGTAGAGAGGTGAGAGACGAACGGGCAACACGCGGGCACGGCACGGACTATCCAAATGCACCATCATCATCATCATGTCAGACGAAAGACGTCCACTGCTGGACATAGGCTTCTCCTAAGGCTCTCCACTCAGACCGGCCTTGTGCTTTCCGCATCCACCGCGATCCCGCGATCTTAACCAGGTCTTCGCTCCATCTTGTTGAAGGCCTACCAACAGCTCGTCTCCCGGTCCGCGGACGCCATTCGTGAACCTCCTGACCCCATCGGCTATCAGTCCTGCGAGCAATGTGCCCCACCCACTGCCACTTCAGTTTCGCAATTCTTCGGCCTATGTCGGTAACCTTTAGTTCTACTACGGATATCATCATTTCTGACTCTATCCCGCAGAGAAACGCCGAGCATAGACCTCTCCATAGCCCTCTGAGTGACTATCCAAATTAAATATTGTTAAATAACAAAGTTCATTATTTTAACCGCCAGCCGTCAACCGCAGCCGGCCGTAAAATATTTCTATGAAACTCCGAAATTAACTTTCTACCAATAGTTGGTTGGAATACATTACCGCTTGCGTAAAATTGAAATAGTTTGCATATTTAACGTGTTGAGGAATAATTATTTGTTATGATTCGTTTATAAGTTGTTGAAATTAATTTTGCACGGCGGTTTGGGTTAGCGCAATTTATGTTTGAAGTTTACACTTAAGCTTATTATTTTTGAAATAGTGTAGTTTCAAGATACAGATGATTTTCTAGGGTAGACATTTAACTATCCTCGAAACCTGTTGATGGTCAAGTCAAGTACATTAGTATACCACATATTGTGTTACCTTATCATCATGATTATCATCCGGAAGAAGTCCAATGTTGAATGAAGGGCTCCTAACACCACAACAAATGACAACTCACCACTGCCCGTAACTGTCGCGGTGTCGTCGCTGTACCTTTTTTAAAGTCGGTTAATACAATTTTGTAGCATCCTGTGATAAGTTTAAACCATAAGCACAAGTTGGTAGCAATAAATAATAAACACAATTCTAATTTAATAATTACACAAATCCTAATTATCATAGAGCCGTACAATGACCGCAACATCTAATTATTATACTTTAAATACTTATTACTTAATACATTTTTAGTACGTGAAAGTTGTTGAAATAACAAGTTTCTATTGAATTAATTATGAAATGACAATTAGCAAAAGAAGTAAAATACTTGATTTACGAGTAAAAAGTATCTTTATAATAATAATAATGATTCAGAAAAAATATGGTATTATATAAAAAATACAATCTTTTGATAAATCTACGTAAAAGTGTGCCTGAACTAAGGTTACTATCTGGGCTCACTTAGTAACAGAAGAAAGTGAAATCAAACAAGTTTAGCTAAGTACCTACCTTGTACATATCTTACAACAGATAATATGATGATTTGATTACTTACCAACCTTCAGACAGAAAAACACAGAAAATACCGGACAGGTAAAGCTAAGTAAAAACTTGTAAAAATCGTACATACTGCTTACCTTGTAATTTTTTCTCTGTGTATCTGTTTTCAGTATCGCTTACTATTTCTGGTGTACAATAAAGAGTCTTTGTATTGTATTGTATTGTATACTTGCTCGCCAATATATACGTAACAGCTCATGAAATATTTTATTTAAAACAACACAACGTTCAAATGCATAAAATGTCTAGTACAAAATTCGAACTACTGCAAATCTTATTGCATCGAATTGAATATTTCAGGGAATGGAATAATAGTTTTATGTACTGAAATATTATGGAAATTTCAAGGGAACGGCATTGAATTGTAAGATATAAGATTTGTATTGTAAACTGCTCTATTTGTGGTCCAGTATTTACTTACAGCTGGTGTTTGCTAAAGTCGAACTCGGTCACAAATTGAATCTATACGGGTCGGGTTTTATTTCACACAAATGGTGCGACTTAGTAACGGATATTTGCTGGCACATACGCACCTTTTGTCAAAATTTTCAATGACCATTTTGCATAGATGCGGCTGAATTTCCTCTTTTAAAGCATCAAATTTAAATAAATTTAATTTTAATTTGATTGCTTAATAGCGACATCTCTTGTCCGGGTGAGCGGTTAGTTCCAATGGAATGCTGAAAGTTTCTCGATGAGGGCTACAGCATAGTTGTCGCTAGTGTCGCTGCTTGAGTGACTAAATAGGAAAAAATCAAGCTAAGATATGTCGTGCATAGGAGAAATTCGTGTCTGTACTCTTGTCCAGTGGTGGTGTAGCGGTATAGCATGCAGCACGGAATGCTGAGGACCTGGGTTCGATTCCCAGCGCTGGTCTCTTTTTCTGGTTTTTCTGTGCATCTATGTTTCAGTTTGTATTTTCGATAGTGATAATATTTTCACTACTTTTCAAAATTACTATGATCTAATTAAAACTACAAAATTTATCCAAATTGTAATAAAAACTCGGACAAAAATTTTACACATATGATTAGTGAAATAGTTGTTTAATTTTAACATTTATCATCGTCATCAGCATCATATCAGCCATATGACGTCCACTGTTGAAAATAGGGCCAGCCGCTCTGCATCCACCATGAATCCAATTATAAGTACTTACCTGTTATTTGTCATTTATGTCAGTAAATCCTTATTTTGTTAAGGCTAGATTATCTTTAAACCTAACCTGTTTGGAACTTCTCTTTTTAAATCGGTTAAAAAAGCTTAAGCCATAGACCATTGTCACATGAGGGCATGTCCCAATTAGCAGAAGCCCTCCGCCTAATGATGCCCTCTCCAAGCACGCTCACGGTTTGTGCAAGCTATTAACACTCCGCCGTGTGCCGAGTTGACCGTGCCACGGTTGGCGTGACCTAGATAACGTTATACCTAGGTCTTAGTGCCATTCAATGACTTTAAAAACCTTTTGTCTAACAACATTCCGACTAACAAAGTTAATCGTTATAAACCTTTAGCATAACAATAAATCGTTTTACTTTTGAATAATATAACGACAAAATACATAACGCTCGTTTAGCATAATAACTTATGCCATAATGTTCATATGGAATAATGCCATTTTGTATAACGAACGAAATGTATACTACTAATTTAATTTATTCATCAGGGGGCATAACATCATTTTACATAGTTTGGTCCTGCGTAAAACTTAAAACATTGGTTAATTTAGGTTAGCACTTAATTTGCATCAAGGCGCAAATCGGTTCAATCACAGTAATGTAACACCCATCGACTTCTCTCATACGTTTACTTTCATTGTGTACGTTAAATGCGTTTTACGTTTCCCTAGGAAATATGTTTCATGTATTGCAGAATCACCATGCACTACGCAAATAATTCAATTGAAGTCTCATTTCATAATTACATATTTTTAATTTAATTATGATTTATTGGGACTATATTGTATTATTATCTTCACCCTCTGTTTCATCTGACGCATAAATGTGATGCCGTCTCTGTTTGTTTTGTTCGAAAAGACGAAGACGGCATCACATTTATCCGTCAAATAAAATTAATCAATGGTTGGTGAAACAGCCCCTTAATGTAGCACTTGTAACTTTTGTGATATAATTATGAGCCTGACGGTATTTTGTAATTTCTTTCTTGTATTTTAATTATTATAATTTAAATAATTGTAAGTTTTAGGAATTATTTAACATGATTTATAAACTATTAGTTTTTTAAGCAATTGGTGGTAATGTAAACCAATTATTATGCTCTCAGAAAAATGCAGTGCCTTGTTAAACATCCAGTCATTACACCGATTGAACAGATTGGAATTATGCACGTTTATGCGAAGTGATATTAGCACAAATTGTTGTCATGCAAATCATTACACACCCAGTCTAGGTAACTTAAACGATATATCATTACGTGATTAAACTGTGGGATGTAAAGAATACGAATAAAGGTTCTCGTTACTTAAACTATCTACCTGGTTCAGTCGAAGAATAAACAAAAAGTTTGGTTTTAGATTCATTACCACTCGTTGGCTCGTGCCTTTCACAAAATGCTTCAAAAGTCCGGCTTTGAATTAACTTGAAATAGGACAGACAGCGCTATTCAAAAAATCGTGGAGAGCCATGGAGGTTCCGAGTGTAGTATTTAAAATGTATAGTAACTGGTCTTTTCAGAATGTTTACAGTAAGATTTACATCACAACAAAAATGTGTTTAATGTTGCTCTAACGCAATTTTCCACGGATATCTCCGATCCGAGTGGTCGATCCTTATTTAGAACTGTGAATCTACTGTGTTAAGAATGTAGTTAAGTATATTAAATATTTGTGGTGTAAGTCATTAACATTGTACACCTGTTTTTTATTTTTTTATTTAATTCGACTGGATGGAAAACGAGCAAGAGATCACCACCGCCTATAGACACCTGCAACACCAGGGGGATTGCAAATGCGTTGCCTACCTAAAAGCCTAAGATGGGATACCTGAAGTGCCAGTAATTTCACCGGCTGTCTTACTCTCCACGCCGAAACACAACAGTGCAAGCACTGCTGCTTCACGGCAGGATTAGCGAGCAAGATGGTGGTAGCAATCCGGGCGGACCTTGCACAAGGTCCCATCACCTACTGTTATAAAAATATACCTCGTTGAGTTTATTGTCAGATGCTTCTTAATAGAGGTTTCCCAAATTCATGTGCTTGTTACGGCCTAAATTGAATAAAAATATTTTGACTTTCACTTTGACTTTTAGCACTGTTTTGTCGTGGGTAAAAATAATAGGTCATTTTAAAAAGAACGCCAATCTGCTATGTATACCTACCTACATACCTAATATTTTTATTGCAAACATATACCGACATGTTTGCTTATAATAATTATGAACAAATATGGTCGTTAAAATTTGTTTTCCTTCTGAATTTGTATGTCGATAAAACCGACTGCAAATAAGGGGTGAAATAAAATCGAGTTCACGTAATAAAAGTATTATTCACAATTTCAAGGCTCGATTGCCGCGGCTGCTTGCTCCGATTTTCTAGAAATACGGCTTTAAAAGGCACTTTGTAAAGTCAGCTAAATATTTGAGGTTTCTTGAATAAACACTTGAATTCAATTTAGTGAACCTACGTGACTCTGATGAAACATTTTGCAGGTAAAAAATATATTTGAGCTTAATTTTTAAGCTTATTTGAAGGTTGTGAAAGCACATTGAAATTGTTTCAGTTTGAAATCAATAAAAATCATTGTTATTGCATAAATTATATATAATAATATATATTAGACTAATTTATTTTTATCTCAATGACATAATCCGTGTACATTATGCGGACGGCTAAGAAGTGGAACTCTGGCCGAGGTCAGTTTTTCCGGAACGCTATAATCTGGACATCATTAAGGTCAAAGTGAACAGACACCTTCTAGGCAAACGTGCACCATCTTAGGCCTCATATTCGCCTTCCATCAAGCGAGATTGAGGCCAAACGTAAGGCTATTTTATATTAAAAATAACCGTCGATCTCTTTGTCACCGCAAATGTGCTGGCAATTTTAGAGCCCAACGCATTGCACGAGACGACAAGAAGCCGGATGGTATGTCTTTGATGCCCTGGAGGTTGGGTCGGGTTTTAGTCTGGGACGCAACCCACTTCGACACTTCGGCTCCGTCAAACCTTCAAGGAACCACGAGAAAAACTGCGGCAGCGGTCAAAACTAAGAAATTAGCTAAATACCAGGGTCTATAATCTCCATATATTTGTATACCTGTCTGCTTAGAGACCCTGGGTTTACTCGTATGGTGCCCTATGATGACGGGGGCCATTATTAGATTTGACTTAGTTGTAACGAGTAAGAAGAATTAAATAGTTTTATTTTAGTATTAAGGTACTTGTTTAATATTAAAACATAAGAAGGGGCATTCTTAATGTTTTAATATTCACAATCTAAATTTGTAAAGCGCGTTCATTTTTTTAAACAAGTATTATTTTATCTCATAGTAATAAAGAAAAACCAAACAACCGTGTACAACTAAAACTTTATCTAGATAGCTTTCTGTCCTGAGGCACATAATAGTTGAATTACCATTGGTAAATAGAAAGCTTTGCCTGAGATATTCTATTGAAGCAAGAAGAGCTGCAAACGTTTAGATTTGTTTGAACATTCTTGAATGTTTAAAAAAATAGACATATCTCTGGAAATTTTCATTCAATGTGATCAAGGCTTTTGCGTCTACATTATGACAGATGACTCAAGCATTGTATCAGTGGCACTTTCCGTTGTGGCTGAACAAGCCTGTACGAACGAGAGCATCTCCGACCGCACAACGGTCATCAGAAAATGGTCGAGTTGAAGGGACGACTTCACCCTCACATGCTCTAGTTCTTCTGCATGCTATAGCCTGGAACCAACTTGGTCGTGCGTGAATTAAACATGATAGATGTAATGTAATGACAGCTTTTTTACCCGCGGCTTCGCACACGTATGCCATCAGATTTAGCAGTTGAATCGAAATTCCCGAATTTCAAAAATTCCGTGAGATTCCCAAAAAAAATTTATTAATATTAATGCTAGAGCATGGAAGCATACCAGGGCCGTGAAGGCTTGTCTGGGGCAATTCTCAACTAGAAAACCGTAAAGTTAAAAACATTTACCAGAAAGCAAAATTATCTTAAGTTCGATCGTGATCAAAGTTCAAGTCTAGTGAAATAACCTCTATATTACCGCGCGTTTTATACGGATCTTACTTTTATTAAGAATACTTCGTGGTATATTTAAAGGTCATTGAAGATGATTTTAAGATGACGCAGATCAAATCTTTAGGGAAGGCGGGATTTAGATAGCATCTTTGTTTTACTAAAATTATAAAGCAACACTGAAAAATTACTGTATTAAACTTTATTTACTTACGGTTTTGTTCCTCAAAAGGAATGACCGGAATCCATATCGGATTACACGTGTGTCTGTCTGTATTTATGTCCGTCTGTTACAGCCAATTTTCCCCAAAGTTAGTGGACCAATTGCGTTTGTATTGTATTTTGTACACATGTAAGACAATGTTACAAAGACGAAGGTGTAACATAAGTGAATAATTGAATTTTAATTTGGAATAAACATTGGGTTTTCGTTACAATTATTTGTGAAGGGTTTATTTTCGAAATAAAAATGAAGCAAATATAATTATACGAAAAATTGTTTGAAATGTGATAATTTGTCAAAAGTTTTTCTGATGAAATAAAGGTAGCCCTAATAAATTATGCTATTATATCAATTACCATGAATCATTGTATGTTTAAAAAAAGTGCATGAAGCCAATTGCTTTAAAATTCTATGAGCTTTACTTTAGTGAGAATAATTTGCACAGCTTTAGTTTCTATATTCTTGTTACTAGCGCAAGCGAATTTTATTAAACATTCTAAAGCGCAGTCTTTGGTTTTTAGTAAGCGTAAATATGAATTTTCTGTAATATCTTAGTTTGAAATTAAATACGCCATAACTCAAAGAACGTCGGACTGAGTCCAAACTTTGTTTTAATTTTAATCTCCAGTTTAGTTGAAAGCTTTACAATAATGTTCAGGATAGTGAAGCTTGTTTTCTTGGCAGTAACAACTTTTGCGTTAATTTCTTATTAAAAACAGCCGGACATTTAGCATGAAAAGTTACAAAGGAGTTTATTATTAAAAGAAGGTAAATACGCGAGTATCTGACGTTATAGTCGAGGTCCGTTAAGATCTTCGTCCAAATTCTAGCTCGTTTACAATCTCAGGTCGTCCAGTGTCCCGTCTTCTCCAATTTTTGAACTTGTCCACTTGTTTAATTCGTCCACTTTCCCAACTTTTCAAATATTGTTTAGCTCAAAACTCTTTCATGAAAATTTAGACAACTTGTCAATATGGACGAATTGGGAATGTGGACAAATTGGGAATCCATACTTCCATTCCTTGGCAAGGTGAGCTTAACCCCGACCATTAGCCTCTATGGGCAGAGTTTTTTTTGGAGTTGAGTCATCTTAAGAGCCAGGAACTCCATTTTCTTGCCTTTGTATACTTTTTTTTCCTTGATGTGCTTTATTGGAGATGTGGGCGTGCAGACAGGAAAAATCATGCCTGCACGTATGGTATTAACTTATGGGCAGAATTGGGATGCACAAAAAAATAACCTGTTTGTAGTTTTTATTTTATTTTTGGAAAGACTAAGATATTTTAAGATACCATTTTAATTGATTTTGAATTTGGATGAGTATTTAATTTAAATAGTTGTTTTACTAAATACGCTGGATGACGTCACAGTCAGACAGCCATGTTCCATTGCCTAGAAAAATTCAGGTCGTACATAACATAATCTGTGGCATTACAATTTGAACCATGACAAATAGTTTTATTTATTTCTCTTCTTTTTGCTTCGATTATTCCTATGTTTGTTTAATGGTGTGATAGTAAATAGATATGTTTTATTAAAATCTGATATTTAAATTCTTTTGTAATTACTTGTAACGTAGTAATTTAATAATTTGATTCGTAAAAATACATTTGAAATACTCGTAAACATTTCGGACTTTACGATAAATGACAACTATTTAAAGCCGGGTGCGCATCATGTGATTAAAGTTCTATCTTTGTCACTCTTTGCTATTATAAGCAGGACAGCAACATTTCAAACTGTCAATTTGCTTTAGAGTGTAGACCTGCTTTAGAACTGCCTTTGTGACGGGACACTGCAGTCAAATGAGGGTCTTTACTTAAATTTTGTTTATTTAATTCAGTTTATCACATTTTTTTAGGGTTCCGGAGCCAAAATGGCAAAAACGGAACCTTTATAGTTTCGCCATGTTTGTCTGTCTGTCTGTCCGTCCGTCCGCGGCTTTGCTCAGGGACTATCAATGCTAGAAAGCTGTAATTTTTCACGGATATATATGTAAATAATGCTGACAAAATGGTAGAATAAAAAATTCGAAAAAAATTTTTTTTAGGGTTCCTCCCATAGACGTAAAGTGGGGGTGTTTTTTTTTCTCATCCAACCCTATAGTGTGGGGTATCGTTGGATAGGTCTTTAAAACCATTAGGGGTCTGCTAAGACAATTTTTCGATCCAGTGATTTGTTTGCGAAATATTCAACTTGAAAGTGAAAATATTTATTAAAATCGAGCGTCCCCCACCTCTTAAATCTAAACCGGTTGGTAGAAAAATTTGAAAAAATTTAGGATTGTAGTAAATATATCAAACTTTCAACAAAAACTATAACGGTTAAGTTTGCTTGAGAATTATTAGTAGTTTAAGTCTAAATAACAGCCTAAGGTATAAATACCTAAACTTGGAAAATTCCGCATAAAATACAAAATCCTTAGAAAAATATTACTTAATATGTATGTATGTATGTATGTAAACTCTTTATTGTACAAAAGAAAATTAACAAAACATTACTGACAAACTTTAAGATACTTGTACAAAGGCGGACTTATCCCTTTAATATTTTCATAATGGCTACGGAACCCTATTTTGGGCGTGTCCGACACGCTCTTGGCCGGTTTTTGGAATCTGATTTCCGAAAACGCTTCACATAGCCTATTTCTCCAAATGGTTTTCGATTTATTATATGTTGTCAAAAATTGGGACATCCCAATTGTCCCTCCGTTTTGATTTCCAAGATTACAAAAGGGCCATGTACCATAACGTTTCTACACATACAAGCGGGCCAGCACTGTCTGTCGGTTCTGCAGTGTTTGTTGATCAACATAGCCGAACCGAAGCAATTACTGCACTTGTTTGGCATACGGGCTATACCCAGCCTAGTATACTCGTATACATATGTGCGGCAAAGCCATGCTGACTTTTAATACCTGACACAATACGAGGGGTGATAAGTTTAATGCCGATGTCTGTCTGTTTGTCTGTCGATTGAATCGATCCATCCATTTAAGAGTTACGATGTCACAGAGAGGCAGACATTGACATCTAATTTATAACATCCATTTTGCGTCTGGATTAAAAAATATTGTACTTACCTAGTTCGTTGATCCTTCCACAAAGAAGCACATCAGTTATTTATCTTGAGATCTTTTTGTGTACCGAACCCTTCGTAAATCTCGTCTATAGTTAAATTTAGGGACTCTTACAAAGTGTTTTCCGGTCGCGTTTCGTATTATGGCTAATTCAGACAAATGTGACGAAGGGTGACTACTAAATTTTGTTGTTTTAGGATAGCTCTTCATCACCATTGTTTTATACGCTTCGACCGATTTGTTAGCTTTTCACAATCGCAAACTTGCAAACGTTATTATTATGACATACTCTGATTTATGTGGGATCGTGTAAAGAAAGAAACTTTTTTTTCCATCCATCCCAGCCTATATACGTCCCACTGCTGGGCACAGGCCTCCTCTCAGAACAAGAGGGCTTGGGCCATAGTTCCCACGCGGACCCACTGCGGATTGGGAACTTCAGACGCACCAATAAATAATATATATAATATATTTTTATAATATTTAAATAGTAATCCATTGAATATAATACTGAACAATCAGTTTTTGAATAAAAAAATACATTTTTAATATTTATAAGCTTTTTTAGCTGACTAAAATTTTGTCGACTATACCTACTTGTAATGTCATCCAAACTCTTTCCGTACCAAATTTCAAATGGACACCATTAACCGTTGAAGAGTTCCATCCTGCGGACACAATCCTGGGCGGACCACCAATTTCACTACCAGTTTAATATATTGTCAGCAGATTTACTTAAATATCCCAATTTTCAAGTCAATGTGACCCCTGGAAGTCGGTCAAAATTCAGTTGCCGGATTTGACCCGTAGCTTGTAAAATACAGATAAATATAGAATAAATAAGTATTATTTTATTCTTGTATCAGCTAAGCCTAATCTAATCTTTTTTGAAATTCACCACTGAGTAATAGAAAAATATATAACGATCCTTCAGTTAGATCGTCAAGAAATATTAGACTCATAAGTTTAAATCGTAAAAAACCCGACTGCCTAAACTAAAATGAAGAAAATAAGTCTAGTGGTCTAGAACTCTGTCAAGTAGCTACCTAATTTAAAGTTCAACAGTTGGGATCCCTTACCAAGAGTTTTTGAGCTGGTTACGATTTGAATAGGTCCCGAACTTTAAATTAGCTACTTGACAGAGTTCTAGACCACTAGACTTCTTTTCTTCATTTTAGTTTAGGCAGTCAGGTTTTTTTTTAATTGAATGTTTTTTTATACCTTTTTGGTATTTCTGTGAAAACGGTAGATTAAAAGTATAATATTATAACCCCGATATATTTAGAATGGTCTAATTATTAGTTTTCATTTGATATCCATATTGATATAATACAAAATATTTTTTCTTCCTCCGCCGTATTCTTTTTCGCAGACGCCATATTGAAAATTATTATATACCCTATGTCGTCCGACAGTTATGACGAATCCAATGATACCTCATACGTTAAAATCCGTCCAGCCGTTTAGGCTGCAGCGAGGACTAAAGAAGTGGACATACATACCCACATACACTACGCTCGAAAAACATAACCCTCCTTTGGGCAGTCGGGTAATTAGGCAAAAAGCGATGATGTAGGTATAGGTCATTAAAGTTCTTTGGTACACTTTTTACTCTCACTCCCGAACTGTGGCGCACTTTAACTTTGTAATTTTTCGTTTGATTGACTTGAGAAAAAATATATGTCCATTTTTTTATTTATTTAACTGATAGACCCAATTGCACAAAGCCCCGTAAGAAATAGGTACGTTAAATTTTGGTTACTAAATTTATAAACTATAAGAGCAATTACGTAAAGTTGATATTGGCTAAGTTATTTGTTCTAGCTTTAGTACCCTGGGTCTCACGAGGGATAGTTATCATGTACCATTTTGAAACGAGTGAAATGCGACTTTTCCGTCGCGTTTGTTTCTATTATGTCTGATGAGATCTTGATTGCTAACCCCCTCATTTCAGTTTTACCCCTTTAGGCACTTGTGCCACCGCCTACGATGAACGAGAAGCGAGTTGAGCTAGAACTATACGAGTTGGCGAGCGACGAGGAGCGAGTGCATCATAGTTCCGTTAGTTTTGTTGCTGGGGTATACCTAGATAAGCAAGTGTAGGAGTGCGATGAGCGATTACTCGCGTTATAGAGTAAAAAGACCGCTGCATGTTCTCTCAACGTGAGTTCTGTCTGACTGCCAAGCGAGCATCGCTGAGCAATTTTTGATTTTAAAAGCTCCTGTCGCTACGACAAACTACTATTAAAGATGGCAGTGTAAACAGCCAACGATTAACTATTACTACATGTATCTCTTTTACTGACACAATATCTATATCTGTTGTTTGTTTCTTGAGCGAGAATATAGTCGATATCTAATCACTTCCTCGCCGGCGGTAGGACAAATGCCTCAGGAGTAATGCCCTGGGTTCGGACTCAATGAGCTAAGCTCACCTAATCATATCTCACACTCTCTAACTCGCTCACTCTTACTATTTCGTCGACAGAAATCTCTTTCACTCGTTTTATCCGGTCTTTTACATCATCGTCGACACTTTCATTCTCAAATTTATAACCGTAGTACTTTGGAGATTTCAGTATAGCTCATAAATTTTTAAACTAAAAGAGCTAAACTATGAGCTTAATTACAAAAAATAAGTTTCAATTTAGAACTTTCGAAAGGTTCATATTTTGTAAAGTCTAATAATTTTATGTTTTTGTTGCAGGTAATAATGCTGCGTATTGTCGTTAGTAAGTTTGGTCAAAATCTATCTACGAAGAGACAACATGCAACTTGATGAAAATCTTCTGAAAGGACCAAAACTAGTTGTGTCGTTTTCTGACTTAAAAAAAAGTGAGTTGAATTGTGTTTCACTACTTTTAAAGCGTAAATTAATATTTTGTTCTATAATGATCTTTCAATTAGTATTTAAATCATGATGTAAAAGTGATGAAGACGATAGCGATGGTGATACTGATAAAGATTTAATCATCATTGTGATCGACTGTAGAGATGCTGAAAACGATAAAGGGTTAGTTCACACTGAAATTCGACGCGTCACATTGCATTGGGAGAATACGATAGCGAGTACGAGCATTCGTATTTCGTTTGACTTATTCTTTAAATGAAAAAATCAGCGTTGTAAACTGACCGTTAAACATTTGAAACCGATTTATGCTTACTATATTGTAGCATAGTTCTGATAGCCTAGTAGTTAGACCTATGACCTCTGAAATAGAAGATCGTGTGTTCGAATTCAGGTTGACTTTTTTGGTATTTAAGTAGGTATACCGGGTGGGCCCTGTAACAGGAGCAAAAAATAAAACCCAGGTTCTGCTACTCAAATGGAACTACTTTAATTTTAAGTAAGTTTAATTTTAAAAAATTAAGTTATTTTATCATTATGTTTATTCCAAACAAATTAAATGGTATTTTCAATGTACGGCATCCAATAGCCTTAATGACATCGCCTGACACGTAACAAAATGACGGATTTCGCAATACATTGCTTGTCCTATTAAACTTTAAACTATAATAAAAAATAAAATACGAGTTATTCTCATAAGTGGTGAGTAGAACTAAATTAGCTCAAGACGAAGAGTGGAAGCTGTGGTTTAATTTTTTGCTCCTGTTACAGGGCCCGCCTTGTATACGAAATTACATTTGTAATTAACCTTCACGATTATGGAAAACAGTGAAAGAACCTACACTGAATACACCTGCGAAGAAACTAAATAGTGTGTAAATTCGCCCTGAAGCCTGCAGTGAGACGTTTATATATATAGGTCGTACTGATACGACAGTTGGAGCAGCACTTCTCGACGTCCATATATCCTCATTCCTGACGTCATAATGACAGAGTAATTTAGCCGGTGACGCATGACACGCCGCTAACTGTAAGTTATCGTCACGAGTCTTCAATGAGACCGCTTTTCACAGATTACTATTACTATTAGGTAATCTGTGCCGCTTTTACTTTACGGTATTAGTAGCGCAAGTGCGGTGCAGCATGTCTTATTTTAACCGGATTTTGAAAAAAAAGCGGAGGAGGTCCTCCAGTCGACGTATATGTATTTTTTTATGTACCACGCATAACTTTTTACAGAGTAGTCCGATTTTGATAATTCTTGTTTTATTGGAAAGTTTGTACCCAGAAGTTGGTCTCATACAAATTTTAAAAAAAAGCAACCCTAGTTAGAGGTAGGAAAACAGGGGATGATTGATTGTTCACTCACTGATTGTAATGTATGACCATGCATAACTTTTTACAGCGCAGTTCGATTTTGATAATTCTTGTTTTATTGAATAAGGTACATCTTGAAGTTGGTGCTATATAAGTTTGGAAAAAAAACAACCGTAAGGGTTGGAATAAATTATAAAATAAAAACTTTTTACCAAAAAATTAAACCGCCGAAAAAACCGAAAAGTTAAAAATAATAAGTAAACCTTTTTTATTTAACCCTAATCTAAGTACCAGTTTGAAGTCGGTCCCTCACGTAGGTGCCTCACTCAGCACTGCAACTGCAATAAAACGTCGAAGTAATTTTAACCAATGAATTATCGCGTCTAATTCCCGTGTATACTAATAAATCGTAATAAAAAATGTTTCCCACAACTCCATAAGTTAAGCGTCCTTGTCACTCATTGTCATTCCTTATACTACAACAGCTTTATCTGCAAGCCTATTGACGCTGCACTACAATGCAGTTAAGGCCCGACATTGTAACTGCAGTGCCACTCTAGCACTATAATAGTTTAACTGACCCTTACTTGTTAGCGGCCATATTGTTTGAAATCCAATTCCGGCGAGTACTGTCGTGTCAGCTCAGACACTGTTACGTTTCGTTTTAAAGTGAAGCTTACCGATACAAAGTAGTATCGATAAAACAAACGGCTAAGTAATAGATACTTTTAATTCTAAAGAATATTACTATAACTTAGAAAAGTAAAAATAAAAATCGACATTGTCATTTGAAAGTTCAATACAATAATCAACAACACTTGAACCGATTTTAATGAAACACAGCTAAGAACCACTGCAAAGACATTCGCTTTTACGTAAAAAAAAACAGCATCAAAATCGGTTCATTAACCATTTGAGAGCCAGTATACCACAGATAGACAGACGGACGGGTATTGGCTTCAAACTTATTATAACACCCCTCTTTGTGCATCGGGGGTAGAAATACACAGGGCTGATTGGTCTCTTTTAAGGAGTCAACTGGACTATGGTTACAATACAATACAATACGAGTACAAATTACCTCGACTCAACCGAGTCGCCTAGCAACGGGTAGCTATGTCGTTTGAATATTTAGCTTTAAATATATAAGTTTGCGATTTTAATGACGTTTTATAAAAGCTTCGATGATATAATATAGTGACTGTCTGATTGTGTGGTTTATTCGTTTTTATGCAAAATTAATAAAGCAATTTATTAACCACAAACCTCAATAAAGCCAACTTTGATAAAGCGCTCGCCAAATCCACACCGTATTAATCACTATGTTTACCTATTGTTTTTTACACTAAAAAAATCATACTAAGTATTTAACACTATTTAGAAGGTTTCTAATAAAGTTCAAATTTTATTCACTCTAGTCGAGCTTCTTATTATTTAATAACACAACATACAAAGTCCGTCGAATTTCCCGCGAATGACCGCGCTGAAAGCTATTTTTTTGAGCCGCGCACGGTTGCGTTGCGTGCAATGGTTTCAGAAGCAAACAGCCAGAACCAAAGAGGATGAGAATTGTTTTTTTTTCGAAATACTTGCACAAGTGCTTACATTTCGGCGATATTTTTAGAAGCTTTTCTTTAGCTTGCCCTGTTTATTTATTTATTTATTGTTTGTTTGGGTCAAATCTTGGAAGCTAAATTTGGCCCACTTCCAGTGGTCCGCTCGACTTGAAATTTGGCATAATTATGTAAATTTGGTGACAATACAATAATCTGGTAGAGACATCTTGGTGGTCCTGCCAGGATCGTGTCTGCAGAAGGGATTTCCTCAATAGTTAATAGTACCGACTTGAAATTTGGTACAGATATGTAGTTTAGACGACAATGCAAGTTCAGTCAACAAAAAGTACATTCGGCAACCTTCGGGAAAAAAGCTTGTATTAAAAATGAAATTTTTAACAAAAAATTATTACAAGCATTATGTTTATTTGCAGTGTAATGTTACTATGTTTGCTCGGGTGGAATCTTTCAACTCAAATTTGAAGTCGATATCTTCAACCGATTGAGCTGAAATTTTACACGCATGTATAAATCTGATGACAATGCAATATTATTATAACATGGAGTTGATCTGATGATAAAGCTAGCGGGTGACCATAGGAACTCTGTGATAAACGACACGACCGCATCGAGTTTGGACTCGTTTGTCGTCTTGACGAGTACTTTGGTTACCAGGGGCATAAATTATAGTGAGCAAAAAAAAACTTATATTAGAAGAATTTTGAGAAAAACTTTTACTGAACTGTTTACGGAACCCTTCATGTACGAATCCGACTCGCACTTGACCAATTTATTTATTTGTTTGGGTCAAATCTTGGAAGCTAAATTTCACCCACTTCCAGCGGTTCGATTGACTTGAATAATATGTAAATTTGGTGACAATACCATAATCTGGAAGTGACATCATGCATGGTGGTCCTGCCAAGATCGTCTCCGCAGGAGGCAACTCTTCAATGGTTAAAAGTACTTACCGACTGAAATTTGGTACAGATATGCAGTTAAGATGACAATAAAAGTACAGTCATCAAAAAGTACAGTCAGCAAAAAAAAGCTTGTATTTTTTTAACGGTAACATATTTTAGGTATATAACTACTGGTTAATATAATAAGTTCAAGTTTTTGAAATCCCCCATGGCTATTTTATTTTTCTTACTTAACTTAGGGGTTTTTTAACGGTAACATATTTTAGGTATATAACTACTGGTTAATATAATAAGTTCAAGTTTTTGAAATCCCCCATGGCTATTTTATTTTTCTTACTTAACTTAGGGGATGTCCCAGTATTGGGCAAACATCTCTCGTCATCATCTCAGCCGTAGGACGTCCACTGTTGGACATAGGCCTACCATATACCTCCAGTTGCTAATTCACCATGATTTTAATTTTTAATCACTATCCGGAGACTCTACCAAGTACTACCAAGATATCTTTGCAGTTTTTAATTTTAACCGAAGTCAAAACAGTAAGTAAATTTACGTACAGAAAGAAAATTGAACAATTTCGATTGCCCAATTGTAATCCAATTATTTCACACTATAAATTGTAGAATTATCGGACAACTGCATCAGACAGCGCTTAATTTAAATTCAAATTGAACATTCTATTTCAGACTTAAAATTACCTGATTTAATTTTTTTAAGAAAATATCGAAATTATTCTAACATAAAAAATACTATTGTTCATCCGCGGCTTCGCATGCGTAAGTCATTACATTCAGCAGTTGAATTGGAATTCAGGAGGAAATGCTGCATGATTTAAAATCTCCTTGCCGAATTATATTTCTATGACGTGCTTGACTTTGTGTGAACTAGCCAATCAGAGAGCGAACGGCCGCAGTTGATGGGTGGAAGTTTTCAAAATAATTTTTTTTTTTTTTTATTTCAATTTCAAATTTTTACTTTTACGGTGATCCCGTAAAACCTAAATTGAAAATACAAACTGAAATATATATGCACAGAAAAACCAGAAAAATAAGACCAGCACTGGGAATCAAACCCAGGTCCTCGGTATTCCGTAGCGCGTGCTATACCGCTACACCACTGCTGGTCAACACCACACTCAGTCAGTGGCCAGTCAGTGGTCAGATGACCTGCAGTGGTGTAGCGGTTTAGCACGCGGTACGGAATACCGAGGACCTGGGTTTGATTCCCAGTGCTGGTCTTATTTTTCTGGTTTTTCTGTGCATCTATATTATTTCAGTTTGTATTTTCAATTTAGTTTTCAAAATAGTTACATGATATTTCCACTCTATACGCTCGATGATTTTGACTTTACTGTCGAAATCAAAGATATGCTTACACTTTACTATCCTGTCGCTGTGATATCATGTTTGAAATTTTCTATTGAATTTCCAGATACTAAAATATTAAAGTGATAGGATAAAGTTAAATTTATCTTTAATCTCGACTGAATATCGTTTACATCACATTGGAAAATATTCAGTGCAACGATGTTTTCCTCGCATTAATTAAATGCGTTGACTATTTCCATCTCACTGTACCAGTACGAACTGCCTTATGTTTGTTCACTTTATGAGCATGCCGAAGTTTACCGACCGTTCACGAATGCTCTTTTGCTTAGATACATTTACGTACCCGTGCATTTTCCGCGAGAACTGGAATTGAAATGTTTAAATCATTTGTTTTAGTTATTTTTCTTTTGTTTCATGTAAGTACTAGCTTTTACCCACGGCTTTGCTCGCGTGAACCATAAACATTTCAAAGAAGCTAGCATGCAAGTGAGCATGTACACAAGCATGTAATTATGCAAGAAATAGTGCAAGCAAGCATGCAAGCAAACCGGCAAGCATGTAAGCAAGCATGCAAGTTATTTAGTTTAAATATTTATCACTTCGCACATGTAAATCGTTAGATACAGCGGTTGAGTTGAGATTCTGGAATTTTACAAAATTCTCATTGGAATTCCCGAAAACTAAATCTTGGTTTTCATTGATTGGTATGCATTAATAACAACCATCCCAAATTTCATTACTCTAAGCTCAGTGGTTGTTATTTCGATATCCCTATCCGGGATTGAATGTAGCCTATGTCTTATTTCAGATGTCCAGCTATCTACATACCAAATTTCATTTAAATCCATCCAGCCGTCTCAGCGTGAAGGAGTAAGAAACATACTCACTCACTCACAAATTTTCGCACTTATAATACATATTAGTAGGATTTTGTTTAGGTTAGTTTTATTTTAGTATAATTATTATTTACTCTTTTTTTTCCATAAAAATAAGCATTGATATATAGATTCTGTAATTTTGCGAAATTCCTATTGGACTTACCAAGTATTATATAGAATTAGCGGTTGATATTGCGAGATTTCATAATATGTGTATGTTCGGATACTGTGAAAATATCATAATAATAAGTAGCCCTTATTTGATGATGATGATGATGTCCTCCATGTCGTGTCCGACAAAGGCGAACCTTTAGGCTTGTTTATTACGTGCCCGAATATGGCTGGCAAAGCCAGACTTTGTTTTAAAGTTACTATTACAGAGCGCGCAATGTAAGTCACCACTATCATTATATGTGTAAGTGTAGGAAGGTCTCGGGCGGCTCTTTGTAATAAGACGTTTGGCATCCAGGTGTCCCAAGCGATGGGTCTCAAAATTTGCAACAGCCTAATTTACAGAGCTGCGCCATTGCAGTCTCTGCTTCTCGAGATCTTCCCAATTCTCGCATGGGGTGTTACATGCGGTAAGGCGGCGCTTTAAGACGTTCTTGTAACGCAAGAACAACAACAAGTTTGAATTGAGATTAAAAGACGGCCTTAGGGAGTAGACTCATTCATGTAATAGAGGCGGAGTTTCGCCTCCGCGGATGCGGTGGTGAAAGTGGATGTGGAAAAAATAGTAGTATATGCTTTATTGAACTCAAAAATCTCTTTCTATAAACACTGCCTAATATCGCTTGTTTTCGGCTTCATCGTGCATGTAGTTTAAATAAACAATTACTTTGTACAAAATCACTTTGAACAATCGCGGTTTAATCAAACAATTACATTACAGCTTCGTACGTCCAAGCAACTAGACAGGTTGATTCCTGCAGGGCTACTACGAAACTCAAAACTCGAAATTCGTGTCGTTCGTTTCCTCTCGCTCTCGTATTAAACAGTATAAGTGTCAGAGGGACCCCACGACACGAACTTCGAGTTTCGAGTTTCGTAGTAGCCCTGCAGTCGTGTGTTATTTGACATTCGCCCACCCTCACCCCGACCGCGTTCCCGCCGCACGCCGTGCACTAGTTGGTTCTTGATCATCGTCAAACGAGAAATAAACCTCCGTTTTAGTTATAACTCCTCAAAAAAAATTGCGGAGGCGGAGGCAGTGGCTAAGATACGATTTCTTGCAGAACTTCCGCAGTAACGGAGGTAGAGGCGAAGTTCCGTTACAACCCTAATTCTTGAGCTCAAGGCCCTTGTATTATTACTGAGATGAGATACAGGGTTTCGTTTGTCACTCTTAAAAGCAGAAGGTATAGATGTGACATGTCATACACTCTAGTTACTATCTAGGTGAAGCTATCCGAGTGTGAAGCGCCGATGGAAATCCGTTGAGCCGTCGGTGCTATGCGAAATTCAATTTTAGGGTTCCGTAACCAAATTTAAGGGTGCCAACTGTACCCCATTTCTGAAGTTAAATTTGCTGTCCGTCCGACAAAGGGCTGTATTTTTTGAAGAGTAATAGATTACTTTTTGATAGTAGTACGAACTAGGTATATTTACCTATTGAGCTAAGTGTAAATTACATTTTTAAAATACAAGTTTGCTTACACAAAACCAACTATTGTTTGCAGACGAAGTCAACACTTCATCTTACAAAACTTCACCGTTCTTCGACAGAATCCTCTAGGTACTTATATTTGCTTAAAGATAAAATATTACCCCATAGAATATTAAATATCATGTTTCAATCGGAATCTTTGTCTCTAATTGAGGCTTACCTGAATTGCGTGTCTAAGTGACATCCAAGCATCTTCACAAACTTTTTCATTTAGGATAGAATATTTAGTAGCATATATTAAGATGTAGTAGCTGGGAGCGCCAAAGTTCGCATACTCTTGTCATACCGTATTCTTTTTGTCCGAATCATCGTTAGTCTTATTCCCCACTGAAACTTTAAGTTTTTCTTAAAATTTTAACCCTATAGAAAACTATAGGTTAGGTTAGGTTTGTTTTATAACAATTCTGAACAATCATTGGATTCGGAGAAAAAAGAGTTATTACAAACGATCATTCTGACAAACATTACACTCGGACTTACAATAAGTATGCGAGCCGCTATGGACCCGTTAGTAGCTAGTGGTCAGGATCGTTATCATCAAAGAAAAAAAAGAAAGAAAGAAAATACATTTATTTTAACGCCATAAAACAGACAGAACAAATACAAGACATACATGACGCTAAACAGGGTCATCACAGTTCCCCTTTAATCTGTTATATGGAAAACATGAAAATTCATTTCATAAACCAGACCACAAAGCAGTACAGCGAGATAACAAAAATAAAAAAACCGGCCAAGAGCATGTCAGGCACGCCTGAAATAGGGTTTCGTAGTCATTACCAAAAAATTAAGTAATTTTTTTCTAAGGATTTCATATTTTGTACGGAATATTCCAAGTTTAGGTATATTTTATACCTTAGGCTGCTATTCACTCTTAAACTACTAATAATTCTCAAGAAAACTTTACCGTTATAGTTTTTCTTGTAAGTTTGGTATACTTACTACCATCCTGAATTTTTTCAAATTTTTCCACCTACCGGTTTAGATTTTAGAGGGGGGAGACGTTCGATTTTAATGAAAATTTGCACTTTAAAGTTGAATATTTTGCAAACATATCACTGAATCGAAAAATCGTTTTAGCAACCCCCTAATGGTTTTAAAAGACCTATCCAACGATATCTCACACTACACGATTGGATGAGAAAAAAAAAACACTCCCACTTTACGTCTATGGGAGGTACCGTAAAATTTTTGTTTTTGAATTTTTTATGGTACCATTTTGTCGGCATAGTTTACATATATATCCGTGCAAAATTACAGCTTTCTAGCATTGATAGTCCCTGAGCAAAGCCGCGGACGGATGGACAGACAGACAGACATGGCGAAACTATAAGAGTTCCGTTTTGCCATATTGGCTTCAGTACCCTAAAAAGGCAGGGTGACTTTTGATGTGTGTGTCAAATAGAGTGATCTATATTCGTATGTAACTAAGAATAATATTAGCCGGAATTTGATACAGGACAAACACAGCGGTGTCAAGTTACGATGTTTGGGGTCCCATCTCGCCCGTGATGTATCATAACAGCTTATTTAGAGCTGTCTACGAAAATATAGTGTCAAGAATTATGGTATTACTTATTGTGTTATTCTAAAACAGTAGGTATTATAGTTTTATTTTTATTTAATTTTTTCCCATGTCATTGTCGTTTTCAGTTAAAAGATAACTTGTTTATTATGCAAACGGGGTTTAGTGCACCCACAAATTTCGTCTCACGGCAATTGTCTACTTATTTTGTTGTTTTTGTTTTGGAAATCTGTACAATTTACTACTATTAATTACTATTCTTGTTAGTATTTTTATAATTCATAACAATTAAGCCCATGTTTAGTTTAGAAACAATGAATATTTAAAGCAAAACCATACAATCTGACAGCTCAGCCAACGCCTTTGGTTTCATTTTTAGCCATAGCGAGCGCGCTGTGATCGTTGCACGGTCCTAATTCGATGTAGTACCTACCTACCCAAATGGTTGTCTGGAAGGGTTACATATTTGAATATCGAAAATTAAAATATCATACAAACAAATCTGCTTCATTTATTGCTCCTTTCTCTTAATAGCATTTATTTTACATAATCTAGTCATTTTTAGTTTTTGTGGTCACAGTTCTAACCTAACCGAACCAAATATTTTTGTAATTCATGTTCAATAGGTTAGGTTAGGTTAGTATTGCGTCAAGGCGCAAAGCGCCTCAACTGAGCGGAATAGGAGCCTCCGTCGACTCTGTCACGTGATAGTTCATACATAGGATAATCGATACTTTGTACTTCGATATTTTGGTCTTCGATTTTTTTTATGGTATAGGGGGCAAACGAGCAGGCTGATCGCCTGATGGTAAGCGATTACCGTCACCCATGGACACCTGCAACGCCAGAAGAGTCACAAGTGCGTTGCCGGCCTTTAAGGTAGGAGTACGCTCTTTTCTTAAAACTATTCTTCGATATTTATATCTTTCGATGTCACTTTTGTAGATAAATATATTTTCGATATATTGGACGTATAATAGTTATCTAACCATTCGACAATATAAACTTTCTTTATTTTATTTTTCAATATTTCGATACAGTCGATATTTTAATTTTCGATATTTTGAACATCGAAATTTTACCCGTACGTATTTTAACTTTCGATATTCAAATATGTAACCGTCTGGAAGAGATCGCTTTTAAGCGATCAGCCCACCTATTGGCTACCCAAAATTTTGTTTCAATATATATTTTTTGTACTGATTTGTGGTGTGAAATAAAGAATATTTGTATTGTATTGTATTGTAGTAACAATTAAAACCGATATAAATCCAATTTTTGCTCAAGCACAACTAGTAGTAAGAGTTTCGTATCTTCTATCTTCAAAGCCATAAAACCTTAAACTGTTCCATATATACCAACCCTTACGACCTCATTAGTTTTAACTACACTGCAGGCCATAATAATTGTTTTTATAAAGCGGGCTGCAGCAGAACTGAGCGAAAGTGTTGCCAGTTCACGATTTTACTGAATGAGCGGAGAAAGCGTGATAAGATAACAGACAGAGAGAGTTACTTTTGCATTTTATATTGATGACCATAATAATATATTTCTATAGATAAATAATGAATAAATGGCCCCGCCCGGCTGGGCCCGCGTGGGAACTACTGCCCAAGCCCTCTCATTCTGAGGGGAGGCCTGTGCCCTGCAGTGGGACGTATATAGGCTGGTATGATGATGGATGATGAAATAAATAAATATCATGGGACACTTGACACCAATTGACCTACTTATTCCCAAACTAAGCAAAGCTTGTACTATGGATACTAGGCAACGGATAAACATACTTATATAGCTAAATACATACTTAAATGCATATTAAACATCCAAGACCCGAGAACAAACATTCGTATTATTCATACAAATATCTGTCCCGGCCGGGAATCGAACCCAGTATCTCAAGCTTCGTAGTCAGATTCTCTAACCACTTAGCCATCCGGTCGACTTAGATGGCTCTGCCAGTTGATTCCATAATTGTCGAAATATCAATGGGAAATACGTTTATTTTAATTTCTGCGAGGTGTAAGAACTCACGTTCAGAATATTGAGAACTGGGATTGTGGTTAAAGTACGACCTGTAGTTTTCGACCCGAAATCAACGACAAAATTGTATAACCTGATAATTGATACACTCATGTTAATTCCATAAGGGCTTCAATTACAAATTAAATCAAATTAATTTTTTGACGACCACATGGCCTAGTGGTTAGAGAACCTGACTACGAAGCTTGAGGTCCCGGGTTCGATTCCCGTGTCGTGGCAGATATTTGTATGAAAAATACGAATGTTGTTTTTTTTTATGGTATAGGGGGCAAACGAGCAGGCGGATCGCCTGATGGTAAGCGATTACCGTCGCCCATGGACACCTGCAACACCAGAAGAGTCACAAGTGCGTTGCCGGCCTTTAAGGTAGGAGTACGCTCTTTTCTTGAAAACCTGAAGGTCACTCGGGTCTTGGGTGTTTAATATGTATTTAAGTATGTATCTATATCTATATAATTACATTTATCCGTTGCTTAGTACCCATAACACAAGCTTTGTTAAGCTTACTTTGGGACTAAGTCAATTGGTGCGAATTGTCCCGTGATATTTATTTATTTATGTTAATTCCATAAGGGCTTCAATTACAAATTAAAAAATCCGGGGTCGTACACTAACCGCACCGGAGAACTGCAACAACAGTTTTATATATCTATTTTTAAGTGATGTAGTAATGGCAACACTGAAGCGAAGCGCGAGCACGGTCGGTGTTAATGCTAACTCAATTTGAGCACATCGACTAACCGACTACGATGGGTCATTAAGGTAATGAGTAATTCAGCTTCAAACTTGCTAGTTTCTACGGCGTAATGTGCTTTGATTTTAATAAGTAAAAAACCGGCCAAGAGCGTTTCGGACACGCCTAAAATAGGGTTTCGTAGCCATTAAGAAAAAATTAAGAAATATTTTTCCAAGTTTAGGTATATTTTATACCTTAGGCTGCTATTTACTCATAAACTGCTAATAATTCTCAAGCAAACTTAGCCGTTATAGTTTTTCTTGAAAGTTTGATATACTTACTACCATCCTGAATTTTTTAAAAAATTTCCACCCACCGGTTTAGATTTTGGGGGGGGGAGGGGGGGGGACGCTTGATTTTAATGAAAATTTGCACTTTAAAAATAAATATCTCGCAAACAAAACACTTAATAAAAAATCGTCTTAGCAAACCCCTAATGGTTTTAAAAGACCAATCCAACGATACCCCACACTATATGGTTGCATGGGAAAAAAATCACCCCCACTTTACGTCTATGGGAGGTAACCTAAAAAATTTATTTTCTGTTTTTTTTATTGTACCATTTTGTCGGCATAGTTTACATATATTCGTGCAAAATTACAGCTTTCTAGCATTGATAGTCCCTGAGCAAAGACGCGGAAGGACGGACAGACAGACAGACAGACATGGCGAAACTATAATTCCATTTTTGGGTTCCATTTTTGCCATTTTGGCTCAAACCGGTGATAGTTTTGCAACCGACTTCAAAAAAGGAGGAGGTTTTCAATTCGTTTGTAATATGCTTTTTTTGTGTGTATGTTACACGGTAACTCCACTAATTGTGGGCCGAATTTCAAAAATCTTTTTTTGAATAATCATACTTTCGAGGTCCCGTTCCAAATCCAAATCGAGGGCAACCCTCAAATTTTAAAAGCACACCTTTAGAAAAATTGTTTATCGTCAACAAAGGCGTATTAATTAAATGCATCTAAATAAATGCAATTCAGGTTTGATTAAAGCAAAATCCTTCTAATTATTTTAATACTGTGAGACAATGAGGCTGTCTGTTACTTTGACGTGCAAAATGCTTTAAAGATATAGATGGAATTTGGCACGCAGTAGATAATCTAGATTAACACGTAGTTTCACTAGTTACTTTATACCTACTAAATTATAGACCAAAGTCGTAGTCACGATTCATTCAATTAAAGCTCGAATTTAAAAAAATATGTTTAACAAAAAGTGGAACCGATTACAAAAACCTTGAAAATAATTTTCTACTAGTTTGAAGTCGGTGCTTCACTGTGAGGCTTTTGCACGTCAAAGTAACAAACTTAACAGCCTCATTGTCACATTTTACAGTAATAAAATAATTAGAAGGATTTTGATTTAATCAAACCTGAATTGTATTTATTAAGATGTATCTAATTAATACGTTTTTGTGGACGATAAACATTATTTCTAATATTATTTTACAGAACTTGAATGCAGCTTAAATCTTTTTAAGTTTACTTGCCTCAGCCAGAAGGGGTTACTTTCAATAACCATCCCTATAAAGGATACTAATTTAAATTTTTTCGATTTAAAATATAGTCATACTTTTAATGTAGTACGCTAATGGTATTTACGCTTTGAACATCAAACTATCTGCTGAAATAATGTTAGATTAATTTTGAACACTCATAAATTTCAAGATATTTTGGCCGTAGGAATCCGTGGTGGCCTAGTGGTTTGACGTATCGCCTCTCATGCAGAGGGTTGTGGGTTCAAACCCCGGCTCGCACCTCTGAGTTTTTTGAAATTCAAGTGCGGAATTACATTTAAAATTTACCACGAGCTTTGTGGTGAAGGAAAAAATTGTGAGGAAACCTGTACATACCTGCGAAGCAATTCAATGGTGCGTGTGAAGTTCCCAATCCGCATTGGGCCCGCGTAGGAACTATGGCTCAAGCCCTGTTGCTCTGATAGGAGGCCTGTGCCCAGTAGTGGGCAGCAGTGGGTATATAGGCTGGGATGGTATCGTAAAATTTCAAGATATTTTGGCCCATCTAAAACCCGTATGCACCCTTACTTATTAAGTCCATGACATGGGTCCAGTCCTTTTGGCTTTTAACAATGTTTATTCACCACAAGGCAGGACAAAGTTAAATGTATTTTTTATATCTTAATTTATTTTTAAAATAACCATACGTCATAAGGGTACGTTTATCATTGTTGACTTACCCTTATTCGTAGGTACAATGTTTTATTTGACAAAAAAAATAAGGAAAGTGAACAAAGTATTTGAAAAATTACGGGTATTTTTTACACATACATTTTTTCATAGACGTTTTTGTTATTAATGGATGTATTGTTCCCTATCTTATTTATAATGCAGGAAACTCTACAAAAACTAGTGGTTTGAGGTATAGTTCTTAAGCAAATGGGTATTGATTCGAGTACCTGTTCGTTCGTTTTTTTATATTTACAATTGAAATCATATTTGAAGTTTACTTTAGAGCTTTTTGGTGAAGAAAATTCAATCTTTCAACCGAAAATATAATACGAATAGTTAATTCAACCGCACATCCTAAGTAGAGTAGAAGCTAAGAAGTAAAGCCAAGCTTCTGTTCAGCTTTAGAACCACCATTTCTACCTGCACTCACCAGTTACCCGTAACTCCCATGATGTCGATGGTTCACCTAGTAGAAGGCCTGCCAAAAAAAAAAAAAAAAAATCAAAATCATTTATTCAGTAAATAGGCCGCAATGGGCACTTTTACACGTCATTTTTTAAAACTACCAGCGCTTTCGGAAAGACCATCATTGCCAAGAAGAATGCGCCGCAAGAAACTTGGCAGAAAGTCATTTTTTCAACATAAAATAATTACAAATAAAATACTTAAAAACTACAGTACCTATACAATGAAATAAAAGAAAATACAAAATAATAATAATAATAATACAGGGATGTATGGGGTCCCTTAGTTACACAACTAAACTCTAACTATAATCTACGTTCAGTGGAAGTGTAGAATGCTTCCACCGTCATAAATTAAAAAAATAATAATAATAATAATAATAATTTAATTCTGAAATTTACATTTCAGGTCAAGTAACTATTAAACTTTTGGATTCCGAAGGCAAGCTCACGTCTGCCGCCCCCAAAGTTAGCTCACACGAACTCATGTCATGCTCTGAAAGCAGAGCGGTACCGAGTGCATGGTATTGCTTCCGTTCCCATAAGCTCTATGGGATCGTCTTGGGAGCTTCGACGTCGCGGGCCTGTGACTAGAAATTAAACTAAAAAATATACACGTTTAAAATCCATAAGCTTAACAATATACAGCCTTAAATATAGCAAGGGATGTATAAAGTCCCTGACTTAATAATAAAATTACTATATAGCAAGGGATGTAGAAAGTCCCTGAGTTAACAATATAAAATCCTAATCTAAATAATTCAGAGATGTATAAGTCTCTGAATGTCAAAGTAAACTAATTTAATTAACCAAATTATACAATCTTCAGAGGTGTAAAAAGCCTCCAATGTCAAAAACTTAAAATAATTATTAAAATAAAGAAATGGAGATGTATAGGTCTCCAAATGTCAAACCAATAAATATTTTTAAATTAAATTCTGCAACGTGGACAACGGCAACAGAACCAGAAACTAGACACGAAATGCGCCGGGACACTGCCAAGTCACACTTCACAACACTTATTTATACACCGACATAAACACACACACATACACAAACACGAATACATCACATCACACATCAACATCCTAATTTTCATCGGCTTTCAGTTTAGGCCATGTCGCATCATCACATAAGTACTCCTCAACTTTAATAGTAAGCTTTCTTCAGAAGTGCACTCTTTATGTATTCTTTAAAAGAGTTGTGTGGCAATTTCCATGCTTCTACAGGAACTTTATTGCCAACACTGCGTCTTCTGGTTTGTGGTCACCACTCGATAACTTTAACTGTTCCCCCAAAACAGATAACATTATTTGAGCGCTCGTAGTTTGAGCGATATGGACACTGCTGCTCTTGCTTACACTATAATTATCTAAGCTATGTTGACGACTTTATCGACGAATGCCACGTTAACCTTCCTCGTTTCTTTCCTTTTCACCATTCAGCTATTCATTCCGTACATTTTTGAGTTATAAATAACATGAAACTATCAAACGCAAAGACTAGCACTTAATAAGATCGTTTCAAATCAATCTTTCAGGTCCGCAATCTTGTATTCAGCTCAAAGATAGTTCCGAGCTGAGGCGGGCTGCACAATGGACACAAATTGAAGAGACTCGATGAAACTTCGATCTTTTTTAGCATTCCGTACCCAGTTGGGTGCCGAATGACATCCTTTTACTAAACCTTCAGTGTCCGCGTGTCAGTCCATTTATTTGTCATAGGGCTACCTTTTAAAAAAAAGAACGAGATATATGATTAAAATTCAGCATTATATAACACTTACAGAAAAGCATAAACGTTAACAATAAAACTTACCTAAAATGATGAAAAAAAAATATTGCTTTTTTTTATGTGCAGATACCTGAAAACTTCGAAGAATGTCTGCCAATTACTGTGATAGCGACAAATAATAAAATTAAAAAAATATTTGTTGATATGGTTTTTACCTCACAGTTCGCTACATTTGCACTTTCCATGAGGTTATACTTATCCAGTTTTTCGTAAAAAATATTAAGCGGTGGTCTCATAAACAGCTATGTTTTTTTTATTATGTTTTATTCAACACTAGGCTTTTGCTCGCGATTTTATGAACTTAAAAGCTTCATAGAGCGAGAGCCGTGGTGGCCTAGTGGGTCGACCTGTGCCCTCTCAAGCAGAGGATCGTGGGTTCAAACCCGCGCTTGCACCTCTGAGTTTTTCGAAATTCATGTGCGAAATCACATTTGAAATTTACCACGAGCTTTACGGTGAAGGAAAACATCGTGAGGAATCCTGCAGAACCAGCGAAGCAATTCAATGGTGTTTGTCAAGTTCCCAATCCGCACTGGTCCCGCGTGGAATTACGGCCCAAGCCCTCTCATTGTGAGAGGAGGCTTGTGCCCAGGAATGGGACATGTATAGGCTGGGATGAAAATCTTAATAATGGCAAAAACTTTTTTTTTGTGTAAGTAGGCCGCAATGGGCTCTATTCATTACAGGTACTTTTTTTTAAACTACCTACCAGTACCATGGTAGTACGAAACTCTTTGTGGGCTATTCGGACTCGTACTTTGCCAATTTTTAGTATTTCCAATCTCTACGAGAAAATCCTGATTTCAAGCAAAAGTTTCCTTTAGTAGGTACTACTCGGACTGAGAATAGCAGCTAAATAAAGAAAAAACACTAATTGAAATTCACTTTCATTTTAGACTGCTGGCAAATTTAAAGTTCAAATTGTGATGAAATTGTGCTCACATTTTAGAGTTCCATAGTCAACAAAAAACCCTTAGTTATTGTTTCGTTATGTTCGTCTGACTATGGTTTAGCTGAGACATTTTTTCGTACTAGAAAACTGTAATTTGGAATGAGTTATTCATAATAAATACGCTGACAAAATGATAAAAACAAACTCTCGACGATACAATTTTATTTAGTTACCTGTACTACCTACACATTTCTGAACTTCAATTAAGTTGATTTAAAGTGACAGTGACACGTATTTCCTTATATACGTCAACTCGGGCAGTTGGCATAAATGGTGAAATTTCTGTGTTCCTGAAACAGTTATTTTCAAATTAGTAAGCGAGTTTTAGCCGCCGAATCAAAGATTGATTTATTCAAAACGTATCAACTCGCAATCTTTTAAGGTTAGAACTTTTGACATTCAAGTACTTGTTAAAGCCTAAATGGAATACAAATATTTTGACTTTGACTTTGAATGGTTGGATACTACAACGCCAGTAGTTAAAATTAGTATTACAAGTTTCCATTTAGTCATTCTGTTTAACTAAAACAGCGTGGTCCGAATTTCTGCCTAAATCCTATTATCTTTCTACAAAGCTTTACATCAACAACACAAAAATAATTAATATCTCCTTCGGGTGAATAAAGGATAAAAATATCCCCCTATTATTTCTTGAATTCATTCAAAATGGCGTAATTAAACCTCAGAGGACGTTATTTAAACACCCGCATTACTGAATAAAGCGGTTTCTACAGAGATTTCTCGTATCTCTGTTATGCCATGTTTCGTCCAACACACGAAGGGTTCGCGCATTAAAATACTATTTTTTACTAAGAAATATTCAGTTGCGGTTTTCATTATTATAACTTACAGAATTTTCGGAATGGATTTTAAAAATTGCCAAATGCGATTGGAATTTGGACAGAATTATTCGTGCTTTTATTCCGTAAGATTTTTTTAGGCACATTTTGAAATACATGATCGAGAGTGTCATTCATTAAATTCTGTACATTCATGAAAAAATCTGTCCACAAAAATGAGGCAGTTGGAATGAAACGCTTGCATAAAGACCCACAACCGTAAAATTGCTATTCTTAGTAGCGAAAAAAGAAGAGAAAAAAAACACGATTCTTGTGCCATCCATGGAGTAATAAAATGAAATGACTGTGTATCAACTTTACTTTTAGCAATTACCCAAACAATACGCGAATAAAATTATATTTAATTATATTTTAAAGCCAATTTTATGATTTAAATTCGGGTGAAGATCGATAATTCGGCGCAATTTCATGCGCTATGATCACGAGTCGACAAAAAAAATTAAAATGAATACAAATAATCTAATCATAAAATTTGTAATGACCACGATAGTCTAAAACAAAGACATAAAAACACAAAGAAGACATAAATTTATGATGTTATGTATGACTCATAAGCATCGTTTTGGTTTAACAATATTTAGCACGTCCTTATAGTACGGCTCCTGATCGTAGAATGAATTTTGACATAAAAACAAAGTGCTGAATTTGAAAGTACAAGCCTTGTTACATGGTTTCCAGTTTCACATTTATTATTTTTGATGGGGTACATAATCAAGCTGCGCCGGTAACTTATACCGTTTTACATCGGAGTCAATATAATTCCGATGCTAAGATCAAGCAACGTTGTAATAATCGCTTTGAAATCAAAAGGCCTTTTAAGTGTTTTGAACCCTGATAATTATAACCGTCTTTTGTGTCCTGAGCTATTCACGAGTCTGGGAAACAAGCTTCTGTGATCCGGGTATAACTTCCGTTTCCGTTTCTAGAGAAATTACGTTTTTGGAAGCATTACGTTGAGAACGGATGTCGTATCCGGTTTTAAAATGGGAGCTCGTTTGAATTCGGTTCTAAAGACCTCTAATTTTCATTCGCTAGCTTTGGGTGTTTTTTTAGATGTTTGTTTGCCAACTGAATGACAATACTGTAATATTGAAATGAAATGGCATTTTAAATCAGTCAACGTTACTTTATTTTTATTTTATAGTCTACAAGTATTTTTTATAAACCTTTACACACGGCTAAACCTAATAAGAGTAAGTCTAATTTTTTATAAAGCAAAAATTGGACGATTCCCTTTGTCACATAAACGCATAAAAAGAACTGGATTTAATAAATATTTCACAGAAAAGACGTTTTCTTTGTTCTGATAGCCAAATTATAATTTGCTTAAAATTGTATTATTACCAAAATATTAAAGCGCTGGTGTCCTAGTGGTTTGGCCTATCGCCTCTCAAGCAGAGGTTCGTGGGTTCAAGCCCCGGCTCGCACCTCTGAGTTTTTCGAAATTCATGTGCGAAATCGCATTTGGAATTTATCACGAGCTTTACGGTAAAGGAAAACATCGTGAGGAAACCTACACAACCTGTGAAGTAAATCGGCGCTAGTATTATTTCACGAAAAACTTTTTCACGAACGACTTTATCACGAAAACTTTATCACGAAAAACTTTATCATGAATAGACTTTACCACTAAAGACTTTTTCACGAAAACTTTACCACTAAAGACTTTATCGAGAAACTTAATCACGAACAGACTATATACGAAAAGACTTTACCACGAACAGACTATATCACGAAAAAACTTTACCACGAAAACTTAATCACGAACAGACTAGGGGAGGCTGGGGTCAATTGAAACGCGGGTCATTTGAAACAAGTCAAATAACTCCGAGACGGATAGTCTTAGCGGTGGGGGTCCAAGGGGCGAGGAGATCGGCAAACCTGTACAAACCTGTCGGCAGAGCGCGTCGCGGCTCCAAGCTCGTTGGACAGTTTTAAGTGACCGTATTACTTTTTTGACCCAAAAAGTAAGTATTTTTCATGTTTTTTTATTCTTTCTTGATTAATAACCATGAGTATTATGTTCCATTTTCCTAAACTTCTATAATCTATAAGTATTGTAGTCTAAAATAAAGCGATTTGTGTAAGCCTACGGTGTTCCGTTTTTTTTTACGTAATTTAATTATTTGCAGAGAGGTTGATGGGGCGATTGAAGCAAAAAATTTGGTGGCAATTGAAACATGTTTCAATTGACCCCTGTACTTTTTTGAGTATGCGATGTTTATTGTATATTTTATTTTTTCAGATGCCTAGAAACCGCAAAAAAAACTACTAATCGTGGCGAATGCTACCTGAATTTGTACAATACAAACCGAAGATATTCCTTTAAACAAGCGTAAAACGCGTAGGCAAGCGGCGGAATAATATGGTGTGTTGATCTGATATTCCTATACGTTTTTTCCTTATGTTAGCAATTTTTGTCCATTATTTATACCTATCTTGTCATTTGCCAAATTTATCTTATGTAAGATTACTATTGTTAGATACCTACTAAAAAAGTGTTATATTTTGTATGAGAAACTCTTATAAATGTTGATTAAATTAGTAATATGTAGTTTTTTTGTACTGATTTGTGGTGTGCAATAAAGGATATTTGTATTGTATTGTATTCTACTTAGTCGATCTCAATACTGAAATAATACAGTCCTAAATGATAAGTTAGGCTGGGGTAGGTGTATTATAATTATGTTAAATTCAAAGATTGGCTTTGGTTGGTATGATTCTAAAGTTATGAAGTTCTTGATGATAATTATTGTAGTAAATACATATTTTGTTCTTTTTGTTTCAACTACCCCCCACCTTTGTTTCATTTGACCCAACCCTGGGGTCATTTGAAACGTTTACCGTGATTTTCTAAAATTCTTCTAACTATTTATTAGTAGCTCATGAAGTCAAATCAAACTTTTCACCATATAGCTAGATAACTCGACTATAACTAACACCATTCAAGAAACCAGTTTGGTAGGAAATGAGGGTAGAATACTCAATTTTATCAAAAACGTTCCAATTGACCCCAGCCTCCCCTATATCACGAAAAGACTTTACCACGAATAGACTTTATCACGAAAAATGTTTGAAACTTCTTCACGCTGAAACGGCTGGAGGGATTTAAATGAAATTTGGCAAAAAGTTATTTTATAATCTGGATTAAAACATAGGATACTTTTTATCCCGATATTCCTACGGGATAGGGATAAAATTTTGAAATAACAACCGCTAGGCTTAGATACATGAAATTTGGTATGTAGATAGTTGGACGTCTGGAATAACACGTAGATAACTTTTTGACCCGACATTCCCCACGGGATACCCAGGGATAAAATCTCGAAATAACAACCACTGGCTTAGAGCCATGAAAATTGGTATGTAGGTAGCTGGACCTCTGAATAACATAGGTTATTTTTCACTCCGATATTCCCACGGGATAGGGATAAATTTCGAAATAACAACCGCTAGGCTTAGATACATGAATTTGTTATGTAGATAGTTGGACGTCTGGAATAACACGTAGATAACTTTTGACCCGATATTCCCACGGGATAAACAGGTATAAAAAATCGAAAAAACAACCACTGGGCTTAGAGCCACGAATTTGGTATGTAGGTACTGGACCTCTGGAATAACACATAGGTTATTTTTCACTCCGATATTCCCACGGATAGGGATAAAATTTTGAAATAACAACCGCTAGGCTCAGATACATGAAATTTGGTATGTAGATAGTTGGACGTCT
>NC_133474.1:19307744-19350744 GCF_025370935.1 Choristoneura fumiferana | reverse complement strand
AACACTGCGTCTGTAACTGTCCCCAAAAACAGATAACATTATTTGAGCGCTCGTAGTTTGAGCGATATGGACACTGCTGCTCTTGCTTACACTTTTATTATCTAAGCTATGTTGACGACTTTATCGACGAATGCCACGTTAACCTTCCTCGTTTCTTCCTTTTCACCATCAGCTATTCATTCCGTACATTTGATTATAAATAACATGAAACTATCAAACCAGCCGAAAGACGTCCACTGCTGACATAGGCCTCCCCAAGGCTCTCCACTCAGACGGTCTTGTGCTTTCCGCATCACCGCGATCCGCGATCTTAACCAAGTCGTCGCGCCATCTTTGGAGGCCTACCGACAGCTCGTTCCGGTCCGCGGACCCATTCGAGAACTTCTGGCCCCATCGGCCATCCGTCCTGCGAGCATGTGCCCCGCCCACTGCCACTTTAGTTTCGCATTCTTCGGGCTATGTCGGTAACCTTAGTTCTACTGCGGATATCATCATTTCTAATTCATCCCGCAGAGAAACCCCGAGCATAGCTCTCCATAGCCGATTGACTTTGGTTTCTCATCGGCCCATGTTAGCGCCCACGTCCAGATCCGTTCATCACTTGCAACACACACTGTCAAAGACTTTTGACTTCAAACACTGCGGTATTTGACGAAAAGACACTGCGAAGCTTCCCGAACGCTGCCCAGCCGAGTCGGATTCGACGAGTGATCTCTTTCTCAAAGTTGGACCTACCTGATATCAAACGCAAAGACTAGCACTTAATAAGATCGTTTCAAATCAATCTTTCAGGTCCGCAATCTTGTATTCAGCTCAAAGATAGTTCCGAACTGAGGCGGGCTGCACAATGGACACAAATTGAAGAGACTCGATGAAACTTCGATCTTTTTTAGCATTCCGTACCCAGTTGGGTGCCGAATGACATCCTTTTACTAAACCTTCAGTGTCCGCGTGTCAGTCCATTTATTTGTCATAGGGCTACCTTTTAAAAAAAAGAACGAGATATATGATTAAAATTCAGCATTATATAACAACTTACAGAAAAGCATAAACGTTAACAATAAAACTTACCTAAAATGATGAAAAAAAATATTGCTTTTTTTATGTGCAGATACCTGAAAACTTCGAAGAATGTCTGCCAATTACTGTGATAGCGACAAATAATAAAATTAAAAAAATATTTGTTGATATGGTTTTTACCTCACAGTTCGCTACATTTGCACTTTCCATAAGGAATATACTTTATCGTCTCTTATAGTAAAGTTTTTTTTTTTTTATGTTTTATTCAACACTAGGCTTTTGCTCGCGATTTTATGAACTTAAAAGCTTCATAGAGCGAGAGCCGTGGTGGCCTAGTGGGTCGACCTGTGCCCTCTCAAGCAGAGGATCGTGGGTTCAAACCCGCGCTTGCACCTCTGAGTTTTTCGAAAATCATGTGCGAAATCACATTTGAAATTTACCACGAGCTTTACGGTGAAGGAAAACATCGTGAGGAATCCTGTAGAAACCAGCGAAGCAATTCAATGGTGTTTGTGAAGTTCCCAATCCGCTCTGGGCCCGCGTGGAACTACGGCCCAAGCCCTCTCATTGTGAGAGCAGGCTTGTGCCCAGGAATGGGACATGTATAGGCTGGATGAAATCTTAATAATGGCAAAAACTTTTTTTTTGTGTAAGTAGGCCGCAATGGGCTCTATTCATTACAGGTACTTTTTTTTAAACTACCTACCAGTACCATGGTAGTACGAAACTCTTTGTGGGCTATTCGGACTCGCACTTTGCCAGTTTTTAGTATTCTGTTCAATTTCCAATCTCTACGAGAAAATCCTGATTTCAAGCAAAAGTTTCCTTTAGTAGGTACTACTCGGACTGAGAATAGCAGCTAAATAAAGAAAAAACACTAATTGAAATTCACTTTCATTTTAGACTGCTGGCAAATTTAAAGTTCAAATTGTGATGAAATTGTGCTCACATTTTAGAGTTCCATAGTCAACAAAAAACCCTTTGTTATTGTTTCGTTATGTTCGTCTGTCTATGGTTTAGCTGAGACATTTTTTCGTACTAGAAAACTGTAATTTGGAATGAGTTATTCATAATAAATACGCTGACAAAATGATAAAAACAAACTCTCGACGATACAATTTTATATAGTTACCTTTACTACCTACACATTTCTGAACTTCAATTAAGTTGATTTAAAGTGACAGTGACACGTATTTCCTTATATACGTCAACTCGGGCAGTTGGCATAAATGGTGAAATTTCTGTGTTCCTGAAACAGTTATTTTCAAATTAGTAAGCGAGTTTTAGCCGCCGAATCAAAGCTCGATTTATTCAAAACGTATCAACTCGCAATCTTTTAAGGTTAGAACTTTTGACATTCAAGTACTTGTTAAAGCCTAAATGGAATACAAATATTTTGACTTTGACTTTGAATGGTTGGATACTACAACGCCAGTAGTTAAAATTAGTATTACAAGTTTCTATTTAGTCATTCTGTTTAACTAAAACAGCGTGGTCCGAATTTCTGCCTAAATCCTATTATCTTTCTACAAAGCTTTACATCAACAACACAAAAATAATTAATATCTCCTTCGGGTGAATAAAGGATAAAAATATCCCCCTATTATTTCTTGAATTCATTTAAAATGGCGTAATTAAACCTCAGAGGACGTTATTTAAACACCCGCATTACTGAATAAAGCGGTTTCTACAGTGATTTCTTGTATCTCTGTTATGCCATGTTTCGCCCAACACACGAAGGGTTCGCGCATTAAAATACTATTTTTTACTAAGAAATATTCAGTTGCGGTTTTCATTATTATTACTTACAGAATTTTCGGAATGGATTTTCAAAATTGCCAGATGCGATTGGAATTTGGACAGAATCATTATTCGCGCTTTTATTCCGTAAGATTTTTTAGGCACATTTTGAAATACATGATCGAGAGTGTCATCATTAAATTCTGTACATTCATGAAAAAATCTGTCCACAAAAATGAGGTAGTTAAAATGATACGCTCGCATAATGACCCACAACCGTAAAATTGCTATTCTTAGTAGCGAAAAAAGAAGAGAAAAAAACACGATCCTTGTGCCATCCATGGGGTAATAAAATGAAATGACTGTGTATCAACTTTACTTTTAGCAATTACCCAAACAATACGCGAACAAAATTATATTTAATTATATTTTAAAGCCAATTTTATGATTTAAATTCGGGTGAAGATCGATAATTCGGCGCAATTTCATGCGCTATGATCACGAGTCGACAAAAAAAAATTAAAATGAATACAAATAATCTAATCATAAAATTTGTAATGACCACGATAGTCTAAAACAAAGACATAAAAACACAAAGAAGACATAAATTTATGATGTTATGTATGACTCATAAGCATCGTTTTGGTTTAACAATATTTAGCACGTCCTTATAGTACGGCTCCTGATCGTAGAATGAATTTTGACATAAAAACAAAGTGCTGAATTTGAAAGTACAAGCCTTGTTACATGGTTTCCAGTTTCACATTTATTATTTTTGATGGGGTATATAATCAAGCTGCGCCGGTAACTTATACCGTTTTACATCGGAGTCAATATAATTCCGATGCTAAGATCAAGCAACGTTGTAATAATCGCTTTGAAATCAAAAGGCCTTTTAAGTGTTTTGAACCCTGATAATTATAACCGTCTTTTGTGTCCTGAGCTATTCACGAGTCTGGGAAACAAGCTTCTGTGATCCGGGTATAACTTCCGTTTCCGTTTCTAAAGAAATTACGTTTTTGGAAGCATTACGTTGAGAACGGATGTCGTATCCGGTCTTAAAACGGGAGCTCGTTTGAATTCGGTTTTAAAGACCTCTATTTTTCATTCGCTAGCTTTGGCTGTTTTTTAGATGTTTGTTTGCCAACTGAATGACAATACTGTAATATTGAAATGAAATGGCATTTTAAATCAGTCAACGTTACTTTATTTTTATTTTATAGTCTACAAGTATTTTTTATAAACCTTTACACACGGCTAAACCTAATAATAGTAAGTCTAATTTTTTATAAAGCAAAAATTGGACGATTCCCTTTGTAACATAAACGCATAAAAAGAACTGGATTTAATAAATAATTCACAGAAAAGACGTTTTCTTTGTTCTGATAGCCAAATTATAATTTGCTTAAAATTGTATTATTACCAAAATATTAAAGCGCTGGTGTCCTAGTGGTTTGGCCTATCGCCTCTCAAGCAGAGGTTCGTGGGTTCAAGTCCCGGCTCGCACCTCTGAGTTTTACGAAATTCATGTGCGAAATCGCATTTGGAATTTATCACGAGCTTTACGGTAAAGGAAAACATCGTGAGGAAACCTGCACACACCTGTGAATCAATGGTATGTGTGAAGTTTCCAATCCGCACTGGGCTCGCATGGAAACTACGGCCCAAGCCGTGCCCAGCAGTGGGACGTAAATAGGCTGGGATGATAATATTTTCTATTACGAAATAAAACATCGCTTATTTCGATTTACATTCAATGTCAACAATCAAAATGTTGGAACACAAAGAAAATTCCAACTTTTAATAATGAGGTAAAGTAACAAATTGATTGAATCAAATACCTTAATCAAATATCTTACGAGCTAAAATGTGGATTTCTGATAAAACTCTTACGTAGTTTTATGAAAAAAGTTTTTTTTTTAATATCGTAATTTCTCTTTCATTCTGAGCCGTGCGTAGGCAGGCATCATCCATTTGTAACGACCAACAGGTGCTGTCAAATATTTTTATATCAGCCCAAAAAAACTTGTTACCAGCCTGCAATTACAATAAAAGGCGGCAGCTGGGAAGAAGTCGTTAAGTATAAAATTGGAACTTCCCTCTGGCGATACCCGATAACGTCTGTTACGGACAGTTCCCGGCTAAAGACAGAATAACGTCAATTTATTACTTACGTTACCTCTTTTGGGCTTGTTCTAGTTAGAAGTTTTTTAAGAGAGCTCTTAAATATTAAAATATTTGCTTATAGCAAAGCAATAAACATTACTTATGCCTATATCAGAAGGTAATTGAGCTTTTAGCTGCATATTGTATGCGTGAGAGTTTTACGGGCAACATGTGAATGCAAGTAGCGTGTTGTCGTTCATTGTGACATTCTAAGGGGGACATTTTTGTTCAGAAGTGGAATTCCTCCGGCTGATCTCGATGAACTGTGACACTGATATAATAAATTGTACCTACTAAATAACTGCGCATGTATTAGAAAACGAAAAAAAAATATCATTCCGATAAAACATACCATATTATTATGGTATATTTTACAGTGGGCATTTTGGTATGATTTGGTATGATTTTAATTTATAATTTAAACAGGATTTTTTGAAGATTTTAGAGTTGTATCATGAATTCAACTCAGTATAATATAAATGTCGGAACACAGGGTCAACTTTTTTGTCGACTCGGAATTCTGGTACATCAGATGTTTTCACATACTAATCATTTTGATACATTGGACAACGTACTTCTAAAGGCTTTTCAACACCAAAGTGGTCATTGAAACCCGTTTTTCATCGATGCCAAAATAATCAAAAGCAATAGTTAATCACATGTGTGCCGCAGCGTGGCTCCTAATTAAACAAGCGTAATTAATTAAACTCAGAATATTCTACGAAATACCTCCAGTCACGTACCTAAACGTTCTATAATTTATATTACAAATTAACGTTGTTATGTTGGCACGCCGGTTTGTTTTTGATCAAATTAGTGACAGCGTGATACCCCACGTGCGGCGGGCGACAGTCTTCCCCGTTGCATATGTAGACTTATCGTCTTTTGTCACACATAACAAAGGATATTTCAAATAATACGCGTATGCCGTGTAGAGTTACGCTTTTTGTTTTGTTTCGTAAACAAAAGAAAGATTTAGAGGGCATTTTCACAAAATTTAATTTCACAAAAATGTGGATCTGAATTGACTTAAGATTGAAGAAAAAAAAGAGGTAAAGTTAAAAAAGAGAATAAAGATATTGATATCTTAAAATTCTTTGCTGCGTAGAAAAACATTTTCATTTTAAAGTCCGTGTAATTTATAATGATAAATTCGGGATTCATGAAACTAAAATAAAAGCAGAGCTAAAAAGTTTTTGGTAAAAATTTCATTTTTAAAAGAAGGTTTTTTGCTGATTGTACGTTTTGTCGACTTTACTTGCATTGTCACCCAGACTACGTTTGCATACCAATTTTTTAGTCAATGCCATTTAACCGTTGAAGAGTTCCGTCCTGTGTAGACGATCCTGGCGGGATTGTCACACGATTTACATAAGTATGCCAAATTTCAAATCAATCTGACTACTGGAAGTTGGTTGAATTTAACTTGCAAGATTGGATTACAGATATACAGACAGACAACGGGACAGGTGAAACTAAATAAAAGCTTATAAAATACAAAGCGATTTGTTTACTGTCCATCCAAACGATATACGAGTTTGTTTTAGTATCAAGCACTATTATGTAAACTCTTTTATATATGTTCATATTTTCTTTTTTACGTTAAAATTTGTACCAACAGTGTTACTTTTGCACCAAGATTGTAATAGTACATTGTGTCTTAAGGGTGGTAAATAAGGAATTACGAACGAGAGTCTATTAGAAGCGCGAAGTCGAAGACTGAGGGATTTAATGAGTCGATGTTCGTAATTTTAGTACCGCCCGTGCGACATACAATGTTATTCATCATATTTGCGAGTAAAATTGTATATTTGTGAAAGAAAAACAAATATTTTTACAAAAATTGCCAATACCGCTGATTGCGCTCTTGGCAGCACCAGCTCCCCGCTGCCCTCCCCCTCCGCAGCATGTGCATGGCGTGCGTGTGCAGCGCGCGCACGGAGCAGCAGCACGCCATGCAGTAACAAACTCATTTACCGACCTTGGGCTTCATGGCATGAAAATTAGTACAGGCAATGACTCATTTACCGACCACGGGTTTCATGAGAAGCACATTATGGTCGAGGGTTTTATTTGGGGGGTTGCAACCAAGGTAGCCTGCATGTTACGACACTGTTTACGAGCAAGTGTGATGAAAAAATTAAAGCAAGCAATTTGTTATGATAAGAAAATAAAACCGAACTACCTGCTAGGTACATAAAATGCTATTTACCCTAATAATAGGGAAATGTTATGCAGTAGACATAAAGTACATCTGTTGTATTTTTGTAATTTCATTGCTTTCATTTAATTTAAATAAATTATAAAAAACTACATTTATAACACTAGCAAAGGAGCTCGCGTTATGTAAACTTTAGTTAGATAGTGTAACAACACCCAGGGAAAGACATTTTATATCAGAACTAAATCTCTCCAGCCGTATCCATGCACAAATTCCACGTACAGCTGTACAAGAAAATGGCGAACGTCTAGAGTTCTTCGAACCAAATACCTCTAAAGGATTTACTCCTCGTACCGCATTTTCGTATAGGTACTTATTAGGGCTGTAACGGAGCCCTTCTTAGCGGAGGCGGAGGCGGATGCGAATGCGACGCGTTCCACCTCCGCGGATGCGGAGGTTCATGGAAGCGGATGCGAAGGTGAAAGTGGATATGGAAAAAAATAGCAGTTCATGTTATATTGTACTATTTTTTTTTTAAATTTCTAAAAAAAAAAAACTGCCATATCTCACTTGTTTTGGGCTCCATCATGCATGTCATTAAAATAATCAATAACTTTGTACGAAATAACTTAAAATAATCGCGGTTCAATCAAACAATTACATAACAACTTCGTACGTCCAAGGAACTAGACAGGTTCATTCCTGTCGTGTGTTATTTGACATATATGCCCGCCCGCCTCCAATCGCGTTCCCACCGCGCGCCGCGCACTCGTTGGTTCTTGATCGTCGTCAAACGAGAAATAAACCTCCGCTATGACTCCACAAAAAAAAATTCGGAGGCGAAGGCGGAGGCAAAGATACGATTTCTTGCGAAATTTCCGCATTAACGGAGGCGGAGGCGAAGCTCCGTTACAACCCTAGTACTTATGTAGGTGCCTCAGGAGAATCGTACTAAAATATCCCACCCAGTAATATTATAAAAATGCGAAAGTTTGTAAGTCTGTTTGTTTGTTTGTTACCCCTTCTAGTCGAAGCCAGATAGGATGAGTCCCGGGAACGGACATAGAATAATTTTTATCTCGGAAAATTGCAAAGTTCCTGCGGTCGTGCGGCGGTCGTGAGCAACAGACAAGTACATAATAAGTGAATAAATAATAAGAAAGTGTATAAAATACACCCATTTGAATTTAACTAAATTAAAATCCCCGTGTGGTGTCGGGTTAGAATTACACCTCTCTATTTCTTCCGTGGATGTCGTAAGAGGCGACTGAGGATATAGGTTAAGGTATACCGTAGGCGACAGGCTAGCAACCTGTCAGTATTGTACCGTTTTTGTCAAACTTAAAACCTAAAATTGCTAAAAGTGGCTCCGAAGCGGTAATCTAGTCTGCCTACCCCATTTGCGAATACAGGCGTGAAGTTTGTGTGTGTGTGTTTAAATGCAAATTTTGGCTTGCCTAATGTGTACAAAATAACATAAAGAAAAGATAAACATTGGTATTTCGGATTGAATAAAAATGTAAGTAAAATGCGTATCACTCCAAAACGCCTGCATTTATTTAAGTTTTTGTTTTCTTGTATTTTCAGCTGTCAGGTTTGTAAAAAAGAAAATGTTTTGAAAATCGTGCACATAAAGGCAAACTTTCTCAAAAAAAGGTGAAGAATAAGATATATTGAAGATGCTTTTAGGGAAGATTTGGTTTCATTTACTTCATTAGTGCGAAGCCGGGGTGGGCGGCAGTTTTTTGTACTTATTTCAGAAATGTTTTAAATATCTAAATTAATTTGATGAAATAGTGCATCTTATGAAATAAGTTGTTTTTTTAGCATGAAGCTGCTTATAAACCGACCAAGTGCGAGTCGGACTTGCACAATGTACAACACCCGGAATCTTTAATTTTTAACTTTTTCTTGTTATTTGTTATTCGGCCATAATTGTTATTGTAAACTGCATGGAATTTTAAAGTATATTGAGATTCAAAACACACTTTTGTAATAGGGACAGTTGGGTCACTGTGGATACTGAACCCAATTTTTTTTGAGATACCCGGGCAGACGAGCAGAGGAATTGTGCTTTGGTAGCAAATCTTATTTAGTAAGTTAATTAAAAAGCAACCGTGTTTTTACTATTGCATAACAACCCCCATTTGACACTTAAAGCAACCCCTGTAAATTAACACTTCTAATTGGTACTAAAAGTGACGGGGCGGGCAAAGCTATTGGGAAACAACCCGATTTTGTAGTCGAAATAAAACCGAACGCTTATTTCTTTGCAGAGCTACTGGCTGGGAGCTCATTACATATTTATGAGAAGTGGATTAGTTAAGTAAGGTATAAATAACTGTAGTAAAACTCAGGCTGACCCTTTGACTGATTAATTTAGTCTTTAAAGGTTTATTTTCCACTATTTCGTACTATATCCTGACTCGATCTGCGAAAGACTGCTGGTAGAAACTGGATGCGTCGAACCAGCGGCGGCCTTACCCATTGTGAGGCTCCGGGCGGCAGGTCTTTGCGAGGCCCTTTGTCCTTAGTGAAAAGTATGTAATGCGAAAAGAATGCGAAAATATAGTTAAAAAAATCTTTTTTTTTTTTTAATTTGCTTGGGTTTGCGCGAGGCCCCTGCAAGAGCGAGGCCCGGGCGATTGCCCTGTCCGCCACCCCCTAAGGCCGCCGCTTCGTCGAACTGAGGACCGGACGCAATTTGGCTCATTAGAGGAGGTCTATGTCCAGCAGTGGACTTACGGGCCGATGATGACGACGTTGTGCAGTCTCGGGTCAGACATCGTCGTTTTCTACACTAGAGTACTTTCTCACCGCTATCATTGAAAACTAGGGTCAGTACAGAAGAACTGCGCATTCCTACTACAACGTAAACGCAACTGCACACTGCCCATACATTTCAATCGCTGCCGGCGTGCAGCTTGCTTGCACTTGTAAAGTTGTTGTTGAAAAGTTATAGTCTCTAATAAGCAGTGTCAACTCAACATTCACGCAGCGGCACCGCGCCTTTTCATTTGGAAAACGTTACTTTGCTAAATACTTCGCCTGCACCTTTATATTGTAGATACCATCTGCATACTCTATGATGTGACGAGTGAGTACAAACTAACCGCAGACAACTGAATATCATATCCACCAACGACATAAAGCAAACTTTGATACCATTTTAACTAATTCATAGACGAAACGGCGGCCCGTACCTTTACCGTGAGTAGCTTGTTTCCAACCTCGTGTCTTGTTAATGTTACCCTTACTAACCCTCCCTAATTTCAGAAATAATATACTATTCACGCACATGACATGATTCAAACCCTGTGCCCAGGCAGAAACAATTTGTTAAACATGAAACGACCTTTTGGCCCTCATTTAAGGTGAAAATGGCTCCCAGTGACCTTGTGCATGAGAGCTGGCTATCACCTCTGCTAATAGGCGAAAGAAAGAAACCGAACTATTATTAACAGCAGTATTGCTATAAGAATTTGTTAATTTATAACTTTTCTAATAATTTAAAATTTTACTAAAAACTTAAATATTTTTTATTTTTTCACGAACATGCTCCTAACTTGACATACAGAAGAATTTCCAGAAATAAAATAATCATTATCGTCACCATTTTTAATCTTTGATGCAATAACCTAACAAACAAAAAGTTGGAAAACCTCCGACTTTGTCACTTCAAAGTTAAACCTATTTTGATGAAACATGTCTAAGAAAACTTGATTTCAAATAAAAAACACCGCATTCAAATCGGTCCACCCGTTTAAGAGCTACGGTGCCACAGACATACAAATAGCGGTCAAACTTTTTGCATCGGGGGTTAAAAAGAGTTAGAAGTTTGACGCCAATATCTGTCTGTCTGCGGTCATAGTAGCTCTCAAACGGAAGGACCGATTTTGATGCGGTTTTGTCATGTGGAAGCAAATTTTGCGGTAGTTTTAACTATGCTCGATAAATGTATGTTCATACAGTTCCTCTACCTCCACTACCTCTATTACTGGGTTTGGGTAATTTGTGTGTGTTCTTACAGAGTAGAGGTGAAGGAACTCTTTTGCACACATTTCTTGCATAAACGGCTATTATAAGGTCGCGGGTGAGCAAAGTAGTTGTTTCAGTTCCTATTTTTACTGATGTAACAAAATTAATTCATCTCAGATTTCAGAACACTTGGCCTTAAACATAATACGGTATTTCGTCCCTCACTTAACCTGGAAATGAGCGTAGTACCTCAAACGGGACTTTTAATCTCCGTTATAGTGCCTCCTACTTGGCGCGTCATAAACATTGTGGGGGCGTACAGCGATTTTACGGGACGCTGGTCTTCCAGGTCATGCATCGGTTCTCTTCTAAAGTGGATGTTTAGGAACTTTTAGTTTTTAAGCGAATGTTTGTGTGCCAGCTTGCGGTCTGCTCGCATGGACATAATTTTTTGATATCAAAGGACTGGCTTTTACACGAGTCTCTCAACATTGCCCTCTCATGCTGAGAGGAGGACTGTGCCCTGCAGTGGGACGTGTAAGGGCTAAGATGATGATGATGACGATGAAACTGTTGTTTGACGACCGGATGGCCAAGTGGTTAGAAAACCTGACTACGAAGCTTGAGGTCCCGGGTTCGATTCCCGCCCGGGGCAGATACTTGTATGAAAAATGCGAATGTTTGTTCTCGGGGCTTGGATGTTTAATATGTATTTAAGTATGTATTTATCTATATAAGTATGTTTATCCGTTGCCTAGTATCCATAGTACAAGCTTTGCTTAGTTTGGGACTAGGTCAATTGGTGTCAAGAGTCCCATGATATTATTTATTTATTTATTTGTTTTGGTGTAAGCCGTAATTTATTGAATTAGGAATTTTACACAGAACATTAGTAGGATCGAAATACTATAATATAATCACGAAGTGCACCTCACTAACCTTAACAGAAACCTCTGAAATTCAAACAGTTATCAAGCAAATCGTTCCCCTTATGCTAGAACGTTTATATTGGACTTAGATATTTGATTTGAAACTTGCTCAGCTTAGTTTTGCTAGTTACGAACAGAGTGACCAAATCTAAGAGCAAACCTTATAGAGCTGCATGAGATGAGATACGAACAATTATCTTGGGCTTAAATAGATATCTAAACTTAAATGATCACTAAACATGAAAAGTTCTAAGCCTAATTTAATTATATTGCGGAGATCCATTATTGAGATCTATAGTACTAATGGCCGATGGGTTCAGAAGGTTCTCGAATGGCGTCCGCGGACCGGGAGACGAGCTGTCAGTAGGCCTCCAACAAGATGGAGCGACGACCTGGTTAAGTTCGCGGGATCGCGGTGGATGCGGAAAGCACAAGACCGTCCTGAGTGGAGAGCCTTGGAGGAGGCCTATGTCCAGCAGTGGACGTCTTTCGACTGACATGATGATGATGCTATCAATAAACTACAACCTTTTTTGCCTTGCACCTCAGCTACGTGTCAATCTGTGTATGTCTGTATAATAACATTATTCTGCCCTCATAAGGCAAAAAGTGTAATTATAAAACACTTTTGGATTGTTAATAGCATCTAATGCAGTATATTATCTTAAGTTACAGTTAGGGATACAGACAAAGTTTCGGGCATCAGCTAGTAACATATAAATGTCAATTTACTGCTGAAAAACACCAAATGTAGCAAATGTATTTCGATCTCGGCGCACAGAACAGGAAAAATCTTTTTTCGTGACTCGCCATCAAAGAGTTTTTACGTGACAAACTTGAAAAGACATTATTCGAATTGATTCAGGGAAAATTACATTTTCATGTAATAATACAACTGAGTATTGAATTTTTTGTTGAAAAGCTAGGGGATGCTCAGAATCCTGTCGATTTTTTAATATTTCCGAGTAAACATTTAGAAATATTACTAACCATACTTTTGTAGATATTGAGTGGGAATAAATGTCAGAATTTTATTTTATATTAGGAAGGTATGGGTGATACAATTGGAATCGGTTTCAAAATGTTACAATTTACAATAGCGTAGAGGTCATTTCAGCACTTACTAAAATAAACGAAAAGTGTGTGTTTAAAAGGGAAATAATACATTTTATATCGTTTTTAACTGATTGCTATACATTTTTATGTGAGACTACTAATATAAAACTACGGTTAAATAAAAGGGGTTATTTATTTCTACAATTGTCGCTGTGGGGATGAAGACCGCCAAATTAAAATGGGACTGGCCGGGACACGTATGCCGTATGCATCCGGATCGCTGGGCCAAAGTTATCACCGATTGGGTTCCCTGTGACGGGCACCGGAGCAGACGTAGACCTAGGAGACGATGGCGGGACAACTTGGACCGTTTCCAGCCACACTGGCAAGATTCGGCCAAAAGTAAGGACGAGTGGAAGCAAAAAAGGGAGGCATTTTCCCAGAAGTGGGACATACTACATGCTATTTAAAAAAAAAATTTCAATACAATTATGTCAAAACATCGTGAAGGGACCTGCGAAGCAATTCAATAGCGTTTGTGAAGTTCCCAATCCGCATTGGACTCACATGAGCAAAACGCCTCCAGCCCTTCTGAAAGAAGGTCTGTGTTCAGCAGTGAGACGTATATAGGTCGGAATAATGATAATGACGAATGTACCTACTTTAACGTTCCCCTATTGTTATTTTAACGAAGCACATGATATTATTTTTCACATTATTCGCTTATTATGCCTTCCGATATACTATGTACGTATACATCACGCAAACTGCCTCAACTAAGTGTTCAATTGTTCGTAACTAGCGCCGCGTCGCTCGCAACATTGTCTAAATAACTATGAGCCTCGTTAAGTGCATTGTTAGGAAGCTCATGATCCCTACTCTAACGTTATATTCAACACACCCTGTATGTCGAGAAACACGGCTGTTCAACGAAACGTTTATTCAAAGTAGAAATTGCATTTGTAATAAATGCTTACATACCTACTTACGAGTATTACATAATGGTACTTTCTGGAAATTGATGATATAGATGATATTTGCGTCTAAGTGTAAAAAACTCAAATAAAGAACTTTTTGCGTGGAATGTATCCCAAAGATCAAGTTATATTATAATTTCAACAGTTTAAGGCATATATTTCAACGAACTAATGGTTGTTACTCATATCGTTTTAATGCCTAAAGTGAATTAGGTCTAAGAACTAAATACATAACATTGATAGACATATAGATAATTACTCAGAAACATTTCCAGGCATACCTACATTTTAAAGTGCTAATTCATTTTACTTCGACTTAAGATAATATGACTAATAAAAAATATGATGAAAAACGCTATAATGGGTTAGAATTGTGACCCTGCAAACTATTACCAGAAAGGTAGGTTAGGCATTTCATTTTTCTGATGAAGAATTGAATACCTTCTCAAATTTGTTATGAGTGGTTTTTTGAATTTAACATTATGAAGTTTGACACCACCATGATGTTAATAAATGTAATTACCAACTTATCAGGTGACTAGCAATCATTATGACCTGCGAAAAAAGACCGTTCAACAATTATTATAAACTAGTTTATTATCTTTAACACTATAGAATGGCATACTATATGGACATAGAATGTTTTGACTAATCAATTTTATGACTTACAATAATTATGACATGTGAAAATTAGAACTTTACTTTATATTGTTTAATGTTATGACTTAAGATAATATGACTTGCATATGGACCCCAAAAATAAGTATTCATCTGACTCTTTCATTGTCGTCCATAATACATGTCAGAGTCAAGTTTCAAGTCGTTGCTATGAACCGTTGAAGAGTTCTCTCTTGGCCGGATCACCAGAATTTCATTAGCAGATTATTGTACTATGATACTTGAGTAAACAAGAGATCTAACCTAAACAATATCACTACCTAATTTGTGAAACCAAATTAACCGCGACCACCCGGAGACAGAGTAATAAATTTAGCCACATGTCACGTAGAGTCAGAATTATACACCCCTCACTATACGCGTTATATTAGGTATGGAACCAAACTAAATACGTGTGTTTAAGATAAGTAAAAGATCCATTAAGTGATTGTAAACAAGCCTACTAATACTATAAATGCAAAAAATTGTTAGTATGTGAGTGCGTGGTGCGTTTGGAACATTTGTTGTCCCAATATACATATATAGTGGTTAGAGAACCTGACTACGAAGCTTGAGGTCCCGGGTTCGATTCCCGTGTCGGGGCAGATATTTGTATGAAAAAATACGAATGTTTGTTCTCGGGTCTTGGGTGTTTTCTATGTATTTAAGTATGTATCTATCTATATAATTATATTTATCCGTTGCTTAGTATCCATAACACAAGCTTTGCTAAGCTTACTTTGGGACTAGGTCAATTGGTGTGAATTGTTCCGTGATATTTATTTATTTAATATTAGAACGGAATTATATACAATACAATACAATAACTCTTTATTGCACACCAATACAGTAAACAGTACAGAGAACACAAGTATATACATAGAGATTTTCTAAGGTAAGCAATAGGCGTTATATTCATGTAAAATACAAATAATATTTGCAGGAGTTGTCTAAATGTAACGTATCTTTTGGAAAATGCTATTGCAATATTTGAAATGTTATAGCAAAATTTTGAGATTGATCGAACAAAAGAATATTTCAATTTCATTCAAAGTCAAAGTCAAAATATCTTTATTCAATTTAGGCTATAACAAGCAGTTATGAATGTCAAAAAAAAATCTACCACAATCTACCACATTATTTATGATTTTGGCGTCTCGATTTTGTCACGCGTTTAAAATACCCAAATGTTTTTATTTGCGGAATATTTTCAGCGTGCGCCTTTATTTACTGTGCCACGGCCAACCAAACCGTCAAGTGGACCGTGAGAGAATCGACTTTATTTTTCCCTGAATTTTCGATTTGCTGTCGAATACTCGATAGTGAGAACCACCTGCGTCAAGCCTACGGGCGAATTGAGCGCAGAGTTCCGTTTGTTTATCTAAAATCGGGAAAAGTGCAGAATTACGACAACTCAAATATCATAATAGATTTTTTATAAATGTCATAAACGTCAATTTGACATTTCGGGTCTCTCGCTCAAACCTTTGTTTGTATATGAGTCTATATTATTTCACATAGAGTAATAATCCTAATTCAAATTGACATAATGTTATTTCGCGTAATTTAATCTAACCAAACCAGTTTTCTCCAGACCCATCTTATTCGCTCATTCGTTCATTATTATGCTAAATAACTGCTAGGACATTTTTTACAAATATTTAAGTTTGGATTTTCTAAAAACGTCAGATTATAAACAACAATCAGGGCTTTTAATTGGTTTTGTATCGTCGAAAAGAAAATGAAAACAAAAGTTAAAGTAAGAGTAAGTTTCCGTCCGTTCCGTTTTGTCCGTCTTTCACGCCGTAACGGAGCGACGGATCGACGTGATTTTTGGCATAGAGGATAGTTTATGGGTCCGAGAGTGACATAGGCTACTTTTTATCCCGGAAAAAATCAGTTTCCGAGGGAACAGCGTGCGAAAACCGAATACCACGCGGGCGGAACCGCGGGCAAAAGCTAGTTATTTCTATAATAATAAAATAAGTTTTTTTATTATTTAATACTGTGTTGGAAATAAAGATTATGAAAAAATAATGTACCTGCTGTTTTTTATTAGACTCTAAAAAGGATTATTACTAATCTATATTTCAATTTTACACAAACGTTACTTTCCGTTTTACTAGTAGACGAACACTTTTCCATTGGGGCTCGTTGTAGCTAAAAGTTAGGTGATGTCTTACAAATTCAGTTTTGCAATATTCGCATTATTTTGGTTCCTAATTAGTAAATTTTGGCTAAACGTTAAGTAGCCAAACTAGTTCAGCTATCCTTTTTTTTCAGTGATAGAAAACTTAAATTACATTTTAATTACATCGTTTTGATTTTATGGAGGTAGTATGGTAGGTAACCGAAATTAATTTATAAACGTCAAAATAACAGATCACGCTCCTTAATACCGCTACTTACACTGCCTGTCTATCCGTTCGTCCGTCTATCAGTCACAGGGCTGAATCTCATGAACCATACGGGCGGATAGGCAGTGTACTTAACTTAAGTAGCGACATTGATAGACTTCCGTTTATCACCCTTCTGGTGCAGCACTCCAGAAACAAAACACTATAGCGTAACGTCACTTTTGGGAGGGCTCTGCTTAGTGAGATACACCTTTGGCCTCATCTGATCTTTACATCTGGTGAGATAGGTCAATCACGGTCAGTTTTATGTAAAAATAAAGTTTCAGTTGGCTGCTTTGGATTCGGTGGAGCGGCGAGCGATGAAACTCATTAGCAGAAATTATGTGGTGAATTTTCACCACCTAAGTCTTCTCCACCACAGAAGAGTTTAATTCTTTCTCGGTTTTCTATAGGTTCCATTTTGGAGAATGTGCGACAGAGCTACATGGTCTTTGTCCACCAGCTCCTTTCTTTCACAGGTTGACCAGAAGTAGACGCGGTCTTCACGTTTATATTGACAGCATCCCTAAAATTCTCACAAAGCATTTTGCCCGTCTTTTATTATCCGGACAGCTAAGGAGTGGAATGTTCTGCCAGTTTCTGTATTCCGTGATCGCTACAATCTAGCCATCTTAAAAACTAGGGCTAATGAGTATTTATTAGGCAAACGTGCTCCATTTTAGTTCACATCGCTTACCATCAGACCGCATTGCGATCTGTGTAAAAAAACGTAACTTAAAAGTAGACAAAAGTAAATAAAAAACTAAAACTTCACGGAACCCGAGCTATTCAACACTCTTATCGACACAAGAGAAAATGAGTCGATACTGAGGCTTCACAATCCAATGAGTCGAGTAATGGAAAAGCGGCTGGATATGCCATAACATATGGCTGACGATTTATCATAAAAATTCCATAGTACCTGAAATCCCCGGAATGTTTATTTAAGCATGAATAACCACAGTGGCATAGAATGACGATGGGTTTGCACGAACGCAGCGATTAAAGGTGGTACTCGTTACTTTAGGTTAGTATCACTTCGTCTAAAAAGCAGCCAGTCTAAGTAGAAAGTGGTCAAAGAAACAACTGATCTAAGTAGGAAGTGGTCTAAAAAGTTCATCGACAGTTGATCTTCGTCATCGTTAATTCTATGAAACAAGGCGGAGCTCCTATTCCGCATGCCTGAGCCATAATATAAAAAGTGGCACAGAATAACGCTGAGTTTACACGTCACGAGTGCAGCAAGTAATGCTCGTACTTGTCACTTTAATTTCTCACATGCATGTAATTACATTATACTGTTAATCTTTAGTGTTGGCGCAGCTGCTAGGGCCAATGATCATCGTGTCGATCATTTTGAGCAACATAAGCGCCTTAAGCGCTCATCCAGTTTTGGGGACGTATTATAATGTATTAATTTAAAATAGGTACATATCGGTTGAAATACATACAGTTGACATACCGAAAATTATAAAATATAATGCATCAAAATATATAAAGTTATTTGACATAACTTCTAAACGCATAAGCTTGAAATGCATAGTGGTCAAAATATATAATGGTTACAACGCATAATGGTTCTTAGTCATGTGGCACAAAATGCATATTTTCATAATGTATAACGTATAACGTGTGTGTAATGTATAACGTTCAAAATCTATACAGTATGTTTTCTATAATGGTTAAAATACATACTAGACACTGCATTCTCACAAAGAAAATGCATAATATATTACAATTCTGGCATTACAGTTTTGGTGATAGTTGAAACTTAAAATAGGAGCTCCGCGTGTCGACTTGTCTTACAGTCCTTAATTTTTCAGAATTTAACATGTAAATACAACGTGAATAGACTGGAGATGATGATGAACCTAGGCATTATAGTATGTATTTTGACCATTATGAAGAACGAACAGGAATTTTAAATGTTATTTCTTTCAACTAACATATATTCTGATTGTATATATTCTGAATATATACATTGTGAACTTAGTCATTTTAATTGTATGTATTTCGACCAGTATGAAAAACGTGCTTTATGAATTTTGATTAATATTTATTTTAACCATTATATTTTTCAATTTTCAGTATTTCAACTGTATGTATTTCAACCAATATGTATTTTAAATTTATACATTATAATACGTACCCTCCAGTTTTGCTGCTGACTGTACAGTCAGCAACAAAGTTATGAATACAGCCAAAGTTCCAAAAATATGTATATAGGACTTTATTCCTGAACTTTACTTATACATATTTTTTGCACTTTGGCTGTATTCATAACTTTGTTGCTTACTGTACTACTCAAGTGCAGGTTTCATACCTAAATAAAAATACAATGTTAGAGGTTCCTTGGGACATACGAAACTTAAAAATTGGCCAAATGTGAGTCAGATTTGTGAACTGAAGGTTCTGGACAAAAAAGGAAGTTAGCTAGATTGTATGTCTTATTTTTATTAATTATGAAGTGGTTACTTACCACAAAGTTTTAATTGGTTGTCCTGTCTGTCTGTCACAGCCAATTTGCTCTGAAATTACTAAGCCGATTAACTCGAAATTTAGTACCCAAACGCAAAAGTGTAACGAACGTAAATAAATGATATTAAAACATGCCACACTTTAAATTAATGTATATTTTTAATTGCTAGTTTTAATAGTATTTTATGCAACAGTTGTGTGGCGTGGTGGCGTAAGCAAAAGGTGAGTGGCGTGAGTTACGATGTGAGCTTTAGCGAACATCGTAAGAAAAAGACGCCACGAGCTGGTTTTGACTTACTTATACAACGTTACATACAATACTTTTTCTTCGACTGGGTACTTATTAATCACAACACAAAATTAGAGAAAAAGTAAACTTTAAACGTTTTCATACTTTAGTAAAAAGTATGCCCAACTCAAAGAGAAGGTAAACAACAATAAACAAGTGTGAAATATGAAAATGTCAAAAAAAATCTAAGTTATTTTGTTTTTGATTAACGTTTACTTGCCTGTGACGATGTTAAAAATACGCGTTACTTAAATGTTGGCAGGCTATGGATTATGTTCGGAAAGTTTTTATTCTGTATAAAAGCCATATAAAAATATGTAACTGGCTGCACCTTAGCCTGTCCGAACTTACGAATTAAGAAAAAAGTAAGTGGTCGCAGTATCGTCTTAGCAACATTACAATACAGTGCTCTTAGATGAATGATTGGTCTCGCGCGCTCGCTCGACTAGATACCGCCGGCGTACTTGTCAAATGCGGCAACAAATAGTACGCCGAAATCGGCGTACCTGAGCCCGAGGCGAGTCAGTCGCGTTGCAAACTGTGCGTAATGTGCATGTCCCGAATTTTTGTTAAATTTTGGTCAAAAACCGAAGTAAAATGCCAGTTTTCGCAGTGAAACTGTTTAATAATAATACTACAAGAAATAAAAAGGACACTGGGATCACATACCATCAGTAAATATCGTATAATTTCGAAATTACAAAATAAAATAACATGAACCCTAAACGCCATTCTGTGTTGCCGCGTACACAAGAATCAAATTCCCCGTGGTTGAGATTTTAATAAATTGAATTTTATTATTATCATCATTAAATGATGATAAATTTTAATAACTTATTTTATTTAAGTATCTAACGTAATTATTATATATACATAACCTAGTTCTATATTATTTAATGTTTATCTTTGTGATATTATACACTGAAGGTGTATAAATTGTTACCCGACACTATTTAATTAAGGGGTGAATGTGTCTTAAAATTAAAAATGTTTTTCGTCTTCCCAGTCAAAAGCCCGATCAGCTGATTTACTTAGGTATTACGGGAAACGAAAAAATTTTTTTTCGTATTTCTACCCATTTTCCTGAAATGTTAACTTTTTACCCGACTGCCCGAAGGAGGGTTATGTTTTTCAAGCGTATGTATGTAAGTATGTATGTATGCATGTACCTATGTATGTATATTTGTAAACAAAAATATTTTATTTTAGTCTTAATTAACCTGTACATTATATTAGGTTTAACTATAGGTGCAACGTGTTAAGTACGCAAAACTTCTTAGTTGGTGACTCAGTCCATGAATTTTCAGTAATAATTTGTAAATATTGAATGTCCTTAAATATATATTTTTTAATTGAAAGTGAGGCCTGATCATTGATACCTACATCATACCTACCATTTTTTTAAAGAAGAAACCTACGCCTAACCTATACACAAACATTAATACATTCACTCTTAATTACTTCTTAATTTCTAAGTATTTCCCAAGATACATTTTGTAACCAATAACTTAATAGACCACAGAATAATTTATTTTCCCAATAATTCGGGTAACAGTGTAGCAGCTGGCAACACAATTCGTCACGCACACTAGCATCCTTGCAAATTGTCTGACACCGTTCTTACGCACACTACAATATTGAGTTGCCGCATTCACGAACGTTTTGTTTTTAGTTACGGCGGTATCTAGTCGAGCGAGCGCGCGAGACCAATCATTCATCTAAGACAGTGCTGTTATGGGGAATAGACAATATAGACTTATCCAAAATCTTGTTAATATGCTGTCATAGTGCTGTTCGTGATTAAGTAAATAACAGATTACAGTATAGGAGAAGAAAAACGTTTTAAAGATACAATAGAAACACCTTATTTTTTAATTGAATTTGAGTTTAAATATTATTATAGTAGTAATAGGAATATAAAATTAACTATTATGTACGTATAAATATCGGTTCTGGAGATTCAGTCCTGTGACACTGGGACAGATGGTCAGCAAAGGCTTTCTAATAGGGTTCCGTCTGTACGCGAGTACGGAACCCTAAAAACGCCAAGTGTATCTTAGACTCGCAGCAGAAACGTTTCAGGCTGCATTTCGCGAAGTCACGACACCAAGGCAGGCCGTAAATCTCGCAGTTTACGACGTGTGAAGGCACTATCTTACAATGACTTACGATTTTATGATACACACAAAAATAACCCGTACCACAACAACAGAAGGTCGAAGCGCGAGGCACTGGACAGCGATAAAATTTATTAGACTCATAATTTTTATATCGATAGTTAAGAATTGGGTATCGTATGTCAATAGAATGCGTGGCCTTACGTATACTAAGTTGGTTTTGATGACGGTTTTGTGAGTGACAAAGTATTCAAATAAAGTAACGGTCGTTTGGTTTTAGTGACAACGAAATTGCACAATCATTCCGAAAGGTTTATTACGTTCTTAGATTTAAAAAATTGACAATTCCAACGATGTGGACGTCAAAAATTTATAATATTCAGCTCGATCTATTCAAAATGGACCTAGAAAGCTATTTTTAACCGACTTAAAAAAAGGAGGAGGTTCTATGTTTCAATGTTTGTATTTTTATTTATTTATATGATAGGTTCCTGACTAGCTTCTTCTTTAATTACTTTAGCAACGATTTTTAATAAATTCTCATGAAGTAGTTTTTTGCAAAATAAGGTGAAACCATGGGTGTTAGCTATTTATATTTAAGACCTATATTTATGGTAAAGAGAAGGAGTGATATATTAAAAACACACATTTTTTTTAATGGACTAACATTCCCTGTTAGAAAAGTTTATACAGGGTGTCCCAGGCATTTGTGTAAAATAAATTTAAAGGTACAGCACCTCAAATACCATCTGATTCAGCTTTATATAAAAAAATGTTTTTAAATTTTCTTCCAGTTCTTTTTTTCTTTTGTTAACTAAACAATTTACCGTAAGTACTTATTGATTTAACTATAAGAAAAAACATAACTCCTAAACTACTATAAAACGCGGAACATTCATCCATACTAATATTATAAATGTGAAACTGTGTTTGTATGTTTGTCCGTCTTTCACGTCGAAATGGAGCGACGGATTGACGTGATTTTTTGCATAGAAATATTTTATGGGCCAGAGAGTGACATAGGCTACTTTTTATCCCGGAAAAATGCACATTTCCCGAAAGAACAGCGCGCGATAACCGAATTCCACGCCGACGAAGCCTTGGCCAAAAGCTCGTGAGGAATATTTTATTTGAATGCCCCTTGAGGCGCTCGACTTTTGGCCTATAGGTAGTAGATCATCCACATACAGTTCACTGCGGCACGGATCCACTCTCCCAATGCGGCACTCGATGCAATCATGCTATTTTCGGGCCGCCGGCTGCACCCGACGTCGAATTTTAAAACTACTGCATTCAGTGTTTGGCTTTTGTGGAATAGACACTTTTTTTCATTTAAGCGAGAGTAAAACAATTAAAAAATATATAAAAAAATATATAAGAAAAGGATAACTGGGGAATGGAAAAGAAACCCAGTTTTTCATCATTCCTCTTTATCATTTGCATGCTCTAACCCAAAATGACTGAAACAGAATAGATAACTTTGCAGATTTTTATCGCTAACTTAGTAAACTTAGAAAAAATAATCTGCAAGAATTCAGGGATAGGCATCCTGAAAGTAATCTTAAGTTATTATAACTACCTTAAAACTAAAATATAAATCCCTTTTTAGTGCACCCTCAAGGAATATATCCTTCAGTGTTTTAGGCTGTCCGTGCGAGAACTTATAAATGATGAAAAAATATATATTTTAATCTAATTTGAACATTGTAATGGATATCTCGCGTTTGTGGTCAATGACATGTTCCGCAATTTTGGAAAGTTTCCTTTGGCACATCACTAGTGTCGAATGTCTTCTGACAATAATATTACTTACTAGCTGTTGCCCGCGGCTTCGCTCCCGTTGTATTTTTCTATATTTTCTTCTATAAAAACCTTCTCCTGACAGTAACAAACACAACAAAAAAAGAATTAGCGAATTCGGACCAGTCGTTCCCGAGTTTTGCGCTTAGCAACACATTTTACGATTCATTTTCATTTATATAATATATATAATATTATAATAATATATAGATTATACCCTTACCGCACTTATAATTATGACTTATATAGGATTTGTACACGACAATATATTTCAAAAATTACCTCCACGTTTCGCCCGCATTGTTTCATTGGAAATGTACCTAGACATCTCCAATAATTTCAACAATAAATTGTCATGTTTAAGTCGTGCGTGTAGTAATAATTTTAAATGAAGATAAATTGAAAATTAGTGCTGCCACTTGTTCAATTACGAAGTAAATCGCTCACTTTCCTATTATTCATCGTACGCGGCACAGTAATGTCGGTACGCTTCGTTAACGCTGTACTGGATTACGAGCTCAACGCCAATCTTAGAGCACAGATATAGTGGAGATGAGAACGTGTTATAAATGAAGCTTAGAAATAATAACGGATGAAATACATAATGGTCATTTGATATAGCGCAATTTTTGGTGAAAGTTATAATTTCATAGCTATAGGTTGATGAAAACTTTTATGATCGTGTAATCAAAATTTTTAGGTTAGGTTAGGTTAGGTTAGTATGTCAGTTCGTCAGTCAATTAGCTCTGTACATACTCTGATTGGTTTTGTAATTTAATTATTACCGGCTGGTGAAATAAAACAACTGTACTCCAAAAGAAGTTATTTTTGAAGCTCTCACTCAAGTACCTACATCATGAACGCATCCTGACAGCGAGACGGAAATACTCTCATTCCATCCATCATATCTCATCTTTTCTTCGCTCTCGTCGACATGCATATTACATGTCGACATACTTCTCTCTCGCTCTCTCTCTCTCTTTCTTTTATTCAACTAAGTTATCGCACAGTAACAGATGATTCTGCCATCACTCATCTCATCACTAACTTGATCTTAACACACGCAGTCACATCCGCAACAACAATCAGAGATTACAATAATACAGATGTAGTGAATAGTGTTTTGCCATCGTATTTTGTCGGAAAAGTTCGTATTCCTCTAGCTTTCTCAACTAGCTTATTGAAGTTTCCTGCAGCTAACTGAAAAAGCAATATAAATATGAACTTATCCTACAATATACGATGGAAAAACATTATACGATAGATCGGTATGTTACTACCTATTGGATAACTCCAAAATCAAATTGACTTCTATTAATGCAATAATTTACAGACAATACATCTCTAAGTACATTACAGTAGGTATCATCAGCCAAATAAGTGGTCTATCAATTTTTAAACAAGTTCCTATCAAATAAATATGTCGCTAATGTTTTTGACATGCAAACGATTATCAACTTTAGGGTGGTAGACCACATCAGTTGGCTGGTGGTACATACAATTGTGGTTTCCTTACTTACCTGATGAAGCATCTTTGTTTACTAGAATACGTGTGACTACCACCTTTGGCCATAAGATTTGACCTCTCTAAAGTTTAAAGCTCTAAGTCGTTGAAGGGCTTGTGATGGATTTGGCATCCGAATTCCTCACACGGAGCCATTTTGCTTCGAAACCAAAGCATCGTACGTGACACTCTTTAGTGTAGGAATGAGTTGAAACGAATTTGACATTGCTTAGATTGATGGAACATTCAGATAGAATTGGGTAGAGTTAGGAATTCAATTTGTTTAAATGCTCTCATAATTATGATGGCAATTAACACGTTCTGTTTCATAAAAAAATGTGAAATGAAAAATCTTTTGTTTGACAAAATTACCTACCTAGTGGTGGTGGGGTGCCTAGTGGTACCTAGTGGCTGCCTTGTGGTAGCCGGTGAAATTACTGGCACGTGAGGTATCCCATCTTAGGCCTCTAGGTTGGCAGCGCGTCTGCAATACCCCTGGTGTTGCAGATGTTTATGGGCGGTGGTGATCTCTTACCATCGTTTGCCATCCAGTCGAATAAAAAATATAATAAATAAAAATAAAACTGTAGACATGCACATAGTGAAAGAAACGTGTTTGGAACTAATTCGTATCTCTTCCTCTCGGAGCACACGCCACGACGATTTATATAATATTGCAGTTTTATACTATTCCATTTTTAGGGTTCCGTACCTCGAAAGGAAAAAACGGAACCCTTATAGGATCACTTTGTTGTCCGTCCATCCGTCTGTCAAGACCATTTTTCTCAGGAACGCGTGAAGTTATCAAGCTGAAATTTATAACAAATACTCAAGTTTATTTTCCCTTGGAGCTGTGAAAAAATCAAACTTCTAAGCCAACGCAATCAAAAGATACAGCCGTTTATGCCGCAAATTTCCGCAAATTTTCGAAACTCGCAAGGGAATCAAAACCTACAGGGTACTTCCCGCGAACTCAGAATCTTGAAATTTGGTACGAAGCAACGTCTTATAGCACAGATAAAGCAAAAATTGCGAAAACATTACATTTTTAGTTACATCATATAATAAAAATATGTTTAATAATTTTAAAGTTACTACCTACAGGTTTGTACGGAACTCTCGGTGCGTGAGTCTGACTCGCACTTGGCCGTTTTTTATTTAATTTATACTGCTACTACTGCTTTAGTTTAGTAGCCGCAGTACCTTTAATAAAGTTTTGATACATATATATGAGCATTATTATTGTTAAATAAATAAAGAACAAAAATTACGACATAAGGTATCATACTTTCAGCTTAATCCTTTGTAACCATTTTCCAACTTATACATTTAAGTACTACTGTTAACTTTGGTTGTGACAGTTATGATAAGTAAACTTACTAAACAAATTTTCCATCCACTTAGTTCAACAACAGTAACTTTATACGCCAACTTACCTTTACCTTTGTTGCAAACACATGACTCATTATGCGTTCAATATTGCCAAACGTTTCCCGCTAATAGATTGGAAATTAATGAAGTGGCATTTACAAAATTATCTATAGGGGAGCATGTGACGGCGAAACCAACGCGTTGATTTTCATTGGAACAGGCAATCTGGCTAAAAGGTCCATTTTATAAAGACCCACCCGCTTATTTCCCACCCTTCGAGATGAATCAAAGCAATCAAATCAAGGGGGTCTTGTTACGCTTGTCACTCTGTCTTCGATTATGTATGCCTCGACTGAACTAAGATTCATTAAGAACATCTTGAATTTTCTTTCTTCCGAGTTAATTACAATGGTTGTCTAGCAACAGCTGCGTTTTGTTCAAAAATACACCGTAGACATTATAGAGGTAGAGATGTACTGAACAATTAATTCCCATCGTAGAATTTCGGAACACCCGACTACTTCTGAATGTGCTAACGTTATGTCTATGAATTATTGTATTAATAAGTGACATGTTTGCATTAAATAAATAACGTCCCTACTTTATTAATTAGTGACAAAATAAATGTCAAACCACGGGTTTGAAATATATCACATATCAATAGTACACTAAAATCTTATAGCCCCACGATCAAATTATATAGGGAGCTAGTTGTAGTTGTAGGCCGCGTAGAAGTATGAAAAATAGTTTACGTCATATTCTCAGACTTACCGAATATACACAAAAAAAATCATAAAAATCTGTCAAGTCGTTTCGGAGGAGTTTGGTTGCATTTTATATATTAGAAGATGTAATGTGAACAAAAATTGTCTAAAAATCTCAACTTACGCATTAAACCACTCTGTATCAATAATTAATCTCTCGATGTGACTTTCCCCTGCGCTTAATGATAATGATAAATTTATTTGTCAAACATAGGTACAACAACAGATGTTATTAAAATATTTCCATAGAACTCTATGTCTTGCCGTTAGGCGGACAAAATATTTTGCAGTTATAGGTACATCTAAACATTCAAATGACTTAATAAAATAAACAATAAAACATGCAGCATTAATTAAAACAACTCAATCAAAAATAATTTGTATAATAAATAGCAGTAATACAGTCTAAATAAATTAAAAACATTGTATGTCACTTCCCATCTAAATAAACAATTCTAACAAATTATAAAATGGCCAATAAAAAAATTAAATAAGGAAGTTAAAGTAGATGATAATACGTAGGTACACTAAGAATATTCATTGAAAAAAAAAACATGAATTGAATAAAAGCATTTCTCGATTAAAATTGATTGTGAAGCTTTTTTGAATTGGTTAGTTTTCAGAGCTCTAATAGATACTGGTATTCTATTAAATATTTTTGACCGCATGCCAATTATACTTTTTCTCATTAAAGCAGTATTACAAGCTATGGCTGTTACTTTTTGGTCATATTGAGAACGTGTCGGAAATCTGCGGTCTTGTGATGCACTCCTAAAAAGATTTGGGTTTGACTTTCCAAACTGGTCACTTCCAGAATGTATAATGATGGAAGCGTCAGAATTTTCATTTTTTTAAGGTAAAGGAACACAGCTATCTGTTACATTTAGGTCATACATAGCTCAGACACATCGTTTCTGTGCTCTGATTACCACCTCTCTGTCAACAGAGTTGCCCCAAAATATCACTTCATATCTCAGTATTGAACCTACAAGTAACAAGTCCGAGAAGTACTGAGGCTAATTGAAGTTGCATGACAAATACGTACGTTGCCAAGAAAATATGATGAGAAAGTATTATTCATTCATCTGTACTAACTACTGTTTTCATAGTTCAGTGTGGCCTGAAGAGAGATCTCTCTCTATATCGTGGTGTTCCCCACACTATACAAAGTATTTTTACTAACCACTTTTTTAACCTCGAAACTGGCCAGCCAAATCCAAAAAGGAGGCTTAATCAACTAGTAAATTATAGCGTTATTGTTCGGCCACGGCTACGTGATTCCGGCGCGGTGCAGCGAGAGTTTTGCCTGTTCATTGCGTATTTTGCCAGGTAACGATTATCCAGAAAGCGTTACAGGTACGCAATGGACAGTTTGAAAACTTACCTCGCCGCCGGCCGCCTAATCGTGGCCATGTTGTTTGTAACAAGCTTATAAGTGGCATGGTGAGATTATCGTTACGTCAGAATAAATTAATTTATGGCAATTAATTATTAACAACACTTAATTACACATAAAGATTAGTATCATTATAGTTTCAAATAATAAATTGAACTAGTCCGCTTAACTATTATAATTTATAAATAAAGTCCATACTCCACCAAATAATTTAATTGCCAGTCAGATTAGTTATTCAATTTGGCTAGTATCTGACTAAATAGGTACTTAGTCAGACTTAATAGAAGAAATTTGTTTATTGTTCTTTCTAAAAACAATATACAGGTATAAAGACACAAAAAATATAAATAAACAACGAATGGTTTTGAGTCAGAAAATACTAAAAGTAACTCATATGACCGATACTTTAGCACTGTTTTAATTTAACTCATAAATGTATCTAAAAAGATTGCCTATTTATTTTAATTTTATTCACAATCAAAACGAGCGCTTCCGGCCAAACATATTTAAATCTACTCTACACGATTCAATTGCCCATCTAGACGAATTGTAAGCAGAATTGTATCGCGTGGAAGGGATTTAAGGAAAAATAGTAATATACCACTGTTAGTCTCTGTTGCCTGTGTGAAAACAAGTCGTTGCAATTGATTGAGTTTCCGAAAAAGACGAATTTACATGTTCCCAGGCAAGAAGCAACTGGCAACGTAATCCGCACAGCGATGATAAACAAAAAGCAAAGTCTATGCCAAGATAAAAGCTGAACGGATAATACAGCGTTTTTTAACTCTATAATGACTTAGCTGTTCTGTTACGTTGCGCCGTCAGCTCACAATGTACGGGGGCTTATTTCTTTGAGCCTCTTGTATTCTGTAAGTTACTTGTTAATGTTGTTGTTTGTTTATTCAAGCGAGGTGACAAGAATACAATAATATAATTAATGCTTTTCAAAAGCCATGGGATTGAGCGAAGTTTAAGGGATCGTGAAGTTTGTACGTACGTTTTGTTGGCAAGCAATACGTTGGGAGGTTGAGTGTGAAAAGTTGTGTTTGTGGCTATAGAAAAACTTGGAAACAATGGGTAATCTGTGCAAAGCGATTTTACCATTGTGATTTTTAGATTGCATCCATCATAGGCTTAGGAAATTGCTTTCTTGTAGTTAGCATTTAATGGAAATCTCCATAAAATATTTTTTCCTTCTCACCCTCGTAAACTTCGTATTAATGCTGGATCTAGACGTCATAAAATTATTTTTTATGCTCTAGTGGATAAAGTTAAATCTTTGTCAAAGACCATAGCAATCCTGTGCCAACAGCCACAAACAAAAAGGTTTATATATATATATATTTTTTAATAGCTCGTAACTAAACAAAACTAAATCATAGCAATAGATGAGAAATAAAAAGCACCTACATAAAGTGAACAATCCTTGCAATCGAAGTGAAAAGCAGAGTACTTATAAAACTCGAGTATTATACCCATTTTTCCCTCGACGTGTTTATCGCTAGATAAACGTCTCGGGTAAAATAGCTCGTTTTGTGCACTCGCTGTAAAATCTACTTTTTTTATTACGGCAAACTGACTAGTGACTATAGATCCCTACTTTACCTAAAGGAAAACGCAGATGAAACCAAAGCAGTAACTCTCAGTTAAACAGCCGTACGGTGTGTTTCTCCGGAAATACAGACGATCGGAGCAAAAAGCAAAACAAACTAAAGCAAAAGAGCCGTAAGAAATCTTCAGTGAGTCTATGCTTAAGGAGTGGTACGCGTTGACGGCGCGTTTAAAAAACGCGGTGTGCAAAGGCTTTAAATAATAAAAAAAGCAGTTTATTGCAGACAGAGTTCATATAAGCGTTAGTACCATTATTCATTTAAAAGCTATGTTTGTAATTATAATTTATCAGTTATCTTTTGCATGAATATAACAGTTAGTTAACAGTAACATTTTCAGAATTATCTTCGGGCCAGCTAAATACTTTTATGGAAGTAAAGCTGCAGGATAAAGCAGATAATATCCACCCGAGCTGCAGGTTTTCAATTCGTTTGTGAGGAATTGAAAGCACATTAGAACTACCAGCTTTTATTTCCTTGCATTGCTATTTCTATTATAAATATTGTAAGAATTTTATTTTATTACATGAATAGCGTAAATAAAACAGTGAAAACTTTATTTAATTTATTTTACAAACTTGTATTTTTCGTGGCTTTTGGCACCTGATTGCCTTGGTCTTAGACAAACATTCAACTTTATGCACTAGACCATAAAAAGTAATTTACAATGCACGTGCTCGGAAAGTGCCTCTTGACGTGGGTCAACATATCCATAGAAAATTAGTGATTCCTGCACGCATCCACAAGTGTGCAGTAAAGTTGTATGGATTTTACTTACCGCACTTGTGCGGTAAAGTAACTTTTTAAATTGCCAAGTGATGTCCAAACCATTGTTAAAAAAATAAGTCTAAAGAGTCGTTATAGTTAGGCTTTGAACAAATAAGAAAACGTTTGATGCAACCAACTGAATAGTTACTGATAAGATAATACAGATTAAACGCGACAGAAAAGAGAACGTTATTTTTTTTTTCATGTAAACTCGTATTTTAATTCCGTCTAAAGTTATGAAAAAAAAGGGAATAAATTCTTGAGTCCAATTCGGACCGTGCGACGTCAAGCGCGCGCACTCGAAAGTTAACCAATGAGCTTCCAGTGCGCGCGCACGACGTAGCACGAACCAATCATGGTTACCCGTTCGCGCCTGTCATGAAACCCCGCCAAAGTAATGTTCATGAGTTCAGTCCGGTGAATTAATTTTTGATGAGTAAATTAAAATGAAGAGTTTAAATGATGAATTTATATCTGACTTTACGCCGCCTTTCGTCCTCCACGAAGCACATATTGTCAGTGACAAACTCAATGCTGAACAAAATACGTGAACTATAATATACATACCTAAGTTAATAAACATCGTACATTGATAGAATAATCTACTTCTACACGCATGAATATTATAACATCTACCGGTATGTCTTATTCTTATTTATTTGCTTTTATATATTAGAATTAGTGAACCAGTTTTGATTTATTTACAGTTCCAAAGCCAAAAAATCTCAGATTTACGGTAACTTTTTGTTAAGAGCTGGTAGATTAGATACATAATACATATACTTGATGTTACTTAACTATTACAGGGATTTATTCACGGGTTGCACTGATATTTAGCATTATAGGAGCGTGCACTCCTCCATAAGGACTAGCCAATATAAGTGTGGAAAATGTCAAGCAACAAGGGCTAATAATTAATCATATAAAATCACGATACTAAAACAAAGTCTCCTTTACCTATCATTAGTAGCTGTAGCTGTTCTAATCTTCTGAGTCAATGATTGTTATGAAAGTTGGTTTAATAAAGTGTATACGTTAACGATTTTGGTTTGGCGTGCATGTCGGTATGTATATCTACTGCCTGCTACTGTAGTAAAAGGAGTATGGCAAATAAATGATGTAGTCACTGCCTCGATTTTTTTCCTCGCTTAATGCATTGTAAAACGTTGTATGATATACGTGTCGAAAGTAGGAAATTCCCTACTTTCCGCACTTGCCTACTTTCCGCACTTGTATCATAAATAACTATTATGCCACTCACATCCAGCATAAATATGAATTTTACGAGCATGATTAGTGAAAACTAAATATTACGTTTATGGCCGAACAAAGTAGCGGGGTTAGTTTCGATAACGAACTGTGCCCGTTCCCAAGTCGACGTTATTACGCGGATTGCCGCCACGACGATTGCCTTGTCTAGACCTGCCGAGGCCAGCAAATCTGGCTTCAAGGCAAAAGGCGATAACTCAAGAAAAGAAACAATTTCGAGTTAGTTACTTACATAAACAGTGGTGTAGCTTAAGACATTTTACATCAGTTGGTATTATTAACATCATCATCATCATATCAGCCTAATCAGCCTATATATTTCGCACTGCTGGGCAAAAGCCTCTTCTCAAAATGAAAGGGCTTGGGTTGTAGTTCCCACACAGGCCCAATGAGCATGGAACTTCACACAAACCATTGAATTTATTCGCAGGTTGTACAGGTTTCTTGACGATGTTTTCCTTTACCGTAAAGCTCGTGGCTAATTCGGAAAGTAAATTTGTACATGAGTTTTGAAAAACTTAGAAATGCGAGCCCGGGTATGAACCCACGATCCTCTGCTTGAGAGACAAACCACTAAGCCACCACGGTCTAAACAACGGAAGTAAGATGGTATAAATAACGGATAATATTTTTTTTGAGATACCACCTTTTGTCTTGGGAGGCCACCAAATGACGTCGTTTGTCAACGCTGCCACATTAAAACGGTGATGACTTTACACTGCGTTTTGGGCAACGTGAGCGTATAATAAGGTCGGTGAACTGTACGCCTCCAAATATAGCTTTGCCTCCGTGGAAGAGTCCTTCATCTCGTGGGATTTTTGAAAAAGCTCAGCTTATTATGCAAGGTCGCACAGGAAACTATGCAAATTTCTACTTTACTATCACGAACAATTTAAACACGTCTTAGGCCGCTTGTAAACGTCCGTTGTTTTCACTGGACAACGGATCGTTTTTTTGCCGGACTTGCGGTGTTGTATGGCTTCCAATGGATGTGTGAACATGCACAGGACACTTGTCCGGCGACGAAGCCATACAACACCGCATAAAACGGTCCGTTGTCCGGTGAAAATAACGGACACAAGCGCCTTTAGTCAGCGAAATTCACGCAGCATTTACGGAAACCATCTGATGCGGAATGTCTTAAACTACACAATGGTAAAAAAACCCAATAGTATTTTCTATTTTGTTACTGCACAAACCTGCGAGGAAATTCAATGGAGTGTGTGAAGTTCCCGATCTGCGCTGGGCCCGCGTGGGAACTACAGCACATGCCCTCTTATTCTGAGAAGAGGCCTGTGCCTAGCAGTGGGACGTATACGGACCGGAATGATGACAATGATTTTGTTTTTGTGACCGCTTTCTGGCAATATTACGGTTAATGATTTACGAATGATATTTTTAATATAATTTTAAATTGAAGATAGAGTTCTTTATAATATTCTAGGGTATTAAGTGATGACTTAAAAAGCGTAAAGTTCCCGGTACTTTGGTAATTTGAGTATAGTCCAGCTTGCAAAGTTCTTATTAACTAAAATATTCGTAATATTACCGTTCAAAGGAAACTAGTTGACGAAGTATTCGCACAAAGCCGGTTGGTTAATAAGCCGGAGTTTGATAATTTATCGCTCGAGAGGTGGAGATCGTAAAGAACGTAGAATATGTTCAATATACACATAATTATGTTTATTGGATCAGGCGTTACTTTGCGGAGTTCCATATCAGTGAACTAAGATAATTTCTTTGCAAAAAATCACACAAATCACACAAAATGGTGGTGATAGATAGGTCTGTGTAATTTGTGTGTGTTCTTACAGTGTGGAGGTGGAGGAACTGCATGAACACGCATATTTTGCATAAACTTAGCTATCAAGGTCGCGGGTGAGCAATTAAATTCTGTTAGTTCATAATTACGTTCATTATAATCTTTCGTCGTCATTGTTTTTTGAGGGATGTATGCACTTGCTTCATTAATGGACTTTATGAACAGGCTCAGAGTTGTTCACCGAGCTAAATGAAGAGGGCTATGCTCGGGGTTTCTCTACAGAATCCAATCAGAAATGATAACATAACCAAGCGAATTAGCTTGTTAAAGTGGCAATGGGCAGGCCATATAGCACGGAGAACTGATGGCTATTGGGGCCGAAAAATTCTCGAATGGGAGACCGCGGATCGGCAAGCGCAGCGTAGGACGTTCACCAACGAGATGGACGGATGACCTGGTTAAGCCACGTTCACAGTGGATGCAGCTTGCAATGCTTTCAACTGAAGCAACTGGAAGTCTAAGGTTTATGTCCAACAGTATATATCCTACGGCTGATGTGATGTTGATGATGATAGTGTATGCACTTTATAATACTATACTAATTTGTAACTTAACTTTTAACTTAACTGCTCTATATAAATCAATGAAAACACAACGAGTGCACTTTTCGCGTGATGGATTGCTACTAAGTCAAAAAGACAAATAATGTCATTTTCTCCCAACGAATCCTTCCGATTTCCCCCGAAACCCGAAGGTTTTTTTAAGAGCTCACGGTTTGCAGTCTCTGCCTACCCCGTTGGGAAAGAGGCGTGAGTATTATAAGTAATGTGTAAACACTACCCGTGACCGCTGCTACTGCAATGAGGTCGAAACGTCAATGTAATTTTAGCAATAATTTGTCACATTTCACATTCAAATGTTATTTTGCACATGAATTTTGAAAAACTCAGAACCAACCTCGGATTTAAACCCACTATCCTTGAGAGGCCATACATAGGTCAAATCACACTACGGCTGTTATTTTTATCTTAGGCCTCTAGGTTGGCACGCATCTGCAATACCCCTGGTGTTGCAGATGTTTATGGGCGGTGGTGATCTCTTACCATCAGTCCACCACCAGACCCACTTGCTCGTTTGCCATCCAGTCAAATAAAATAAAAAAAAGTCGAATACGAACCGATAACCATATTTACGAAAGGCTCAAACATTTCGTCGGAGTCTTTACTTCACTCAATATTTTCGTACGCTATCGACGCCGCGGCAGGCCAAGGCGGAGATGGCGGGATGATCTAGATGCGTTTTCCAGCGACTGGCCATAAGTGCCGACAGGACGAGTTGGAAATCCAATCTTTGCCCAGCAGTGGGGCATTACAGGCTAATAAAGAAGATAAAGAAGAAAATAATTCCCGGACTCCCCGATGCTTTCATGGGGTAATAAGCTTTTAGTCAACCATGACTAATACGTTCATTCAATTATTAACTTCCGTCTTGTACATATAATGTACTTGATTATGACATGTTACGGCACGGCTTCCTATGTGCGGCGATGGTAAATTTGCGTTTATTACACTCAATAAAATTGCATGTATGAATACTACCTTTTACCCGCAATTTCTTCCGTAAAAATAAACAAAATTAATTAGATCTTGTGGATCCATTGACGTTTCTCGACCAAGATTGGTTTTTGGTGTCTTTTTGTATTTTTTATTTCAACTCCAAATTTATTACTTTTACGGTCATCCCGTGAAATCCAACGAAAATACAAACTGAAACATGAGTGCACAGAAAAAAACCCAGAAAAAGAGACCAGCGCTGGGAATCGAGCCCAGGTCTTCAGCATTCCGTGCTGCGTGCTATACCCCGCAACCACCACTGGACAGGAGACTAGACACAAATTCCTCCCACGCACCACACATTTCAGCCTGCTTTTTTTTAGTTGCTGTTAGTTAGATGTGTCGCCGCTTAAGTGACTAAGAAAAAAAGCAGGCTGAAATGTGTGGTGCATCGGACAAATTTGTGTCTAAACTCCTGTCCACTGGTGGTGTAGGGGTATATATAGCAAGCAGCACGGAATGCTGATTACCTGGTTTCGATTCCCAGCGCTGGTCTCTTTTTCTAGTTTTTTTCTGTGCATCCATGTTTCAGTTTGTATTTTCGTTTCTCGATCACTTGTTTGCCTTATAAGTAGGGGGGTTGTTTGTTTAATTTTGAGCTAGGTAAGTAACTAAAAAATAAGTTTGTATTGTAATTTGATTAACAAATACATACAATTTTGGTTTATTGAGCAAATTACACGTAATAACCCCTTCTTATTCCTGTTACCAAAACTACTGCGGTATTCCTAATTTCGATTACAGCACTAGTATGTACCAATTTCAAATTTTAGTTTACAAAAATATTCTAATTCAGTCAATTCGTCGTCAAATGGCAAAAGAAAAAACCGGTCATGTGTTCGCACTCGCGCACGAAGGGTTCCATACCATTATCTATACAGAATTTGACATTAGCATAAAACATGTTTGTTGTATGGGAGTCCCACTTAAATATGTATTTTATTATATTTTTAGTAATGTTTGTAATAGCGGCCACAGTTATACATAATCTGTGAAAATTTCAACTGTCTAGCTATGACGGTTCATGAGATACTGCCTAGTAACAGACAGACGGACGGACGGTTGGACGAATTCTTAGTAAAAGGGTTTCCGTTTTTACCCTTTGGGTATGGAACCCTAAAAATAAGTGTCCAGTAATTTTTGATGATCTATTTTCATAAATTAATGTACACGTAGTTTTTTGCTTTTGCTGTTTGAACAAAATATATGAAAATACTTAGCTGTTGCCCGCGACTCCGTCCGCATTGTATTTGTTGAACTATGCAAGTTTTCGGGATAAAAACTATCGTATGTCCTTACCCGGGTCTCAAACTATCTGTATACCGAATTTCATCTAACTTTGGAAATATCTTTACAAACTCTCACATTTATAATATTAGTAGGATAACCAGTTAACGTTCTGGGTGATGTTTGATTGACAAAAAAAATAACCTACCTAGAAAATTTTAACAATCTTTTTTTGCTGACTGTACTTGCATTGTCACCCAAACTGCATTTGCATACCAAATTTCAAGGCGATGCTATTAACCGTTGAAGAGTTCCGTCCTGCGGAGACGATCCTGGCTTGACTACCAGGATGTCACTATTAGAATTGTATTGTCGCACGATTTTAAATATAGAATGCCTATAAACACACAATACCATTTATGTGCAATTCCACGCTCTCGGTAATTTATATATACCTTGTAAAGTGACTCGTTGTTTTTGCTCGTCAGTATAGTTGTTATCTGTCTGTTAAACTAGTCAATACAAGCGTGGGGCGAGCGGCAGATTAACTTTACTATAAGGTTTCGGGCGTTGAACACGCGATCGGGATTGGTAGTTGACTTAGCTATACATACATGTAATAGACACAACTGCCGCGCAAAATAATAAGTAATTGAGTATTTGTATTTGTTTTACATTTGAATTTTTTTTGGAATACCTGCACACCGGTGAATAAATTTAATGGTGTGAGTGACGATCCCTATCTACACTGGGTCCGCGTGGGAACTACGGCAAAAGCCTTCTAATTCTTAGAGGAGGCTGTCTAAATTGGTTAAGTGGTTTAAGCGTAAAGAGTTAAAAGACAGACAGACAAACAGCCATAAATACTTCTTCGCATTTATAATATTAGTAAGAAGAAGTATAAGTTTAGTAGAAAGTCAGGAACAGTCCTACTAGTTTCGATCTTTATCAAGGTGCTTTCGTTCGTTATAGTCGTGCGTTGAACCATTAATACCTAATTTTTAGCTTTCTAAATTTTTCTTGCGAACTAACTCTTGGTATACTTAAGACGCGGATCCGTGTCAAATTCAAGGCTAACTTTTTTTTATTTTATTTAAATCAGCAGATTTTGTGCTTATAAAATTAGACGAGACTAGAATGCTGTGCTTTTTTTGTTCCCGCATACGAGGCGTTAAGTGACATAAATTTCAAGTGCTATACAGTCAACATAAAAACAAGTAGCGGTCATTTGTGCAGGCTGAATTAGTTAAATTTCTTCCCATATTTGGCCGCTGACCCGTGATGCCAGCTCTAATGAAATCCTCGCCTGTCCCTTCACCCGAATAATTAATTTGCTGTGAGGATGTCTGACACAAATGAATAGATAAATAATTGATATGACCGCCCTTTTGTGTCTATTGTAGTAGGTACAAGTTATTAAGAGAGCTATAACCTAATCCACTTTAATATTATAAATAAGAAAATCTGTGAACAGTTGCTCTTTTTTACACAAAACAGGGGGGCTTCAACAAAATTCGAAGTTCGCATGGTACCATCCCTCTCACTCTCGTATTAAATAATATTAGCATCAGCGGGACGGCAAGATACAAAGTTCGAATTTTGCACTTCGTAGTAGGTACATGGCCATAGATAGGGCGGGGACCCGGTGAGTGATCCCTATCTTATCTGATGAGTAAATCAGATGAGGTGTAAGATATATCCCACTGATTTAATAACCTGTTTACTCTAGTCAAAATGCCATATACGAAACTTATCACGCTATTTTTACACAAATTTTGTTTACTCCAGCCTTAAAAGAGTCTTAGGTTATATCTATCTGAAAATACAGCTGATGGCAGCGAATGGGGTCCATATTGGCTCGCTCGGTTTATCATAACTCTTTTTTTCTGAATCCAATAATTGTTCAGAATTGTTATAAAACTAACCTAACTTAACCTATCGTTTTCTTTAGGATGACCATTAAAAAAAAAAAACAGAAAAAGTTAAGGTTTCAGTGTGGAAAAAAATTATGACAAACGATGATTCGGACAAAAATTACGGTATGACTAGCGAAGGGTATGTGAACTTTAGCGCTCCCATACTAAACATGTGTGTACGTACATAGCGCACGTATTTCGGTAATAGTAGGTAGGTAGGTAGCCCCGATGTCATAGTTTGTCTTTAAACACTGCTAACGCTTATAACTATTAAATTATAATATATTACATGAAAGTTACGCCTCAGCCCGTATAACCACAGTCGCGTCAGCCAACGTCGGCCGGTCAGCAAATTAAATTTTCGGAGCCCGCGAGGCCTGACCAAATTTGCAGTTCACACAGCCTACACGTGTCTGTCTCTGTGGCAGGGATGATAAGCTACTCTGACTTATCTACACTGATAATGCTTAAATGTTTTTACTTGTTGACCACTTGGAAACCTTTCGATTTTAGATGAACCCCTACCCATTTTTACGAGGTTTTTCCGAACCGGTGGTAGTTTTTTTTTTGACATTCATAAGTGCTTGTTATAGCCTAAATTGAATAAAGATATTTTGACTTTGACTTTGACTTTGATTTATTGCGAAGTGTTGTTTTTGCTAACATTGACCCCCCTCCTTTTTATCAAGTTGTTGTCGACCCCCGGGAGTCAATATAGACCACTTTCAGAGTGTTTATATAAAACTATCTGAAGACTTTCACGTCGAGTACTTGTGACGTTGAAAATACTGTAGAAGGGATCGAAACTATTTTACAATTCTTGTTTGTTTTTAGTTTGAGGTTAGCTAGCTATAGGTATCAAAAAATGTAAATTGGTATTGTAACTATGAGATAATAATAAATAATTATTATCAACAACGGCCAAATCATATGGAATCCTATATTTAAGAAGCCACATTTTATACAAACTAACGGGTATTATCAATTTATCAGTATTATCTACACTTTAGAGGCAAATCATCTCAGTCGAGAGTTGGTTTTTCGTTACATCTTTTTATTGGGATTTCAATACGTTTTATAGGTTATTATTTTCTTATTCTTCTACGATGGTTTTGAGTACGTAATTTTTATCTTTCTTTTATTTTCACCTTTGATTTTTTCCCCCAGATTTTTATTTAATTCAATAGTATTTTTGCACGTGTAAAAGACGACGTGTGAAAGAGCCCATTGCGGACTGTTTACAGAATGAACGGTTTAAATTTGAATTTGCACACAAATTCCAAATAACTTAAAAGTAAGTATAAGCTCATATGATGTCCTTTGCTCGAGAGGCCACAAATCAACCAAACCACTAGGCTACTACGGGTTAATACCGTCAGCTAGTTAAATTAGAAACTGTAAAATGGCTAGGGTTAAATTACAGCAATAACAGTTAGGATGAATAAAACACGCCTTAACAGTAAATAAACAGAATTTAAGGTAGTTTTACTATATGGCCATATCTGCCGCATGCACTCGGAAAGAATGGCACAGGTTACTACCCAGTGGGACCCCAAGGTGGTCAACGGAGGCGCGGCAGACCGAGACCCAGGTGGCGGGACGACATGGACGCATTCAGAAACGACTGGCAAAACTTAGCTGCCGACAGGGGAAGTTGGAAATCTGAGGAAGGGCATTTGCCCAGCAGTAGGATATGGCTTTACTATATGAAGATTAAAATTTATAAAAATTCTGCGGGTAGATTTGTTTGAGAAAAAATATAGGTGGGTACTTAAGGAAAATTAAAACGTTTGTTAGTCTAACATCTGGTAGCATAGTGTACGGTTGTGTTGCTCTGAAGATGAGTTCTGGTTGAGTTTGAAACGCGTGTGTAGTGTGGTGGTGCTGATAGATGGGTTTGTGTGATTTGTGTGTGTTCTTAAAGTGGAGGAACTGCATGAAAACGCATATCTTGTAGCTATCATTAAGGTCGCGGGTAAGTAACATTATTGTTTTAGTTCATTGTAAAATCTTTACTTCCATACTAATAGTATAAATACGAAAGTGTATGTGTTTGTATGTTTGTCCGTCTTTCACGTCGAAACGGAGCTACGGATCGACGTGATTTTTGGCATAGAGATAGTTTATGGGCCAGAGAGTGACATAGGCCACTTTTTATCCTGGAAAAATGCATAGTTCCCGACCAAAATCCATGCGGACGAGCCGCGGGCAAAAGCTAGCGTTGCATAAAAATAACCACAAATTCTCTCTAAAAGGTGAAAGCGTCGTCGTCACGGCTATTAGCGTCGCTCTGCTGCGCATGTTAATAAAACGCGATGCTCGAACGGTCGAAAAAACTTCGTAGTTCTCCGAATGTCCAAAGCTAATTCGGCGAGCGAAAAGCTAAATGGGCTTTGGCAGTTTAAGGTTGTTTTTGAAATTAATTAAATTTTCAGTTTTACACATAACTTTTACGTTTTCCGTCGCCAGTTTCAACAGGAAACTGAATTGGGTACCGGGACGGGGCCTTTTCGTAATCAATTTCGCTGTGATTTCTTTAGCGGATGTATGGAAAATCAATAATAATGATTAATTACCAGTAGCACAATGGTTCCACTCTTGTATATGTTTCAGTTTCTTTGACTGGACTAGTACAATGCTTTGTTTTATTTTGTCATTTCATTATGCTTTACGTAAACGCGTTCCGTCCCAAGACGTTCATATAGCCACCCTCGGCGAGGGTGGATAGACAGGCCTTGTGGAAAATGGGCTTAATGCTAGAGTTTTAAGAGCAGAGGCTTTTCACTTAGATTGCGAGGAAATGAAATAGCAACAGTGGAAACAATTATTGTTCACTTTCTATGTAGGTACCCTTTATTTTTCATGAATTACTAGATAATTATATGTTCTTAGTTTTATTGATTTATTTTGATTGATTTGATTAGTTTTTGGTTTTATATAAATTAAATATTATGAAAAAAATAGTAGAAACTTTTTTGTTTGTGGCTGTTGACACCTGATTACCTTAGTCTTAGACGAAGATTTGACTTTATGCACTAGAGGATAAAAAGTCATTTTATGTCGCCTAGATCCAGCACAAACCCGAACTTTACGAGCATGAGAAGTGAAAAATCCGTCAATCAGATTATAAAAAAAATATGGGACACATGCTAGGTTTTTTCTTTTGAAAGTGAAACAAAAAATGGCAGAGATAAAAGCACATCAAAGTTCTGGAGACTAAGTGGCGGCCGTGATAATCACGCCAAGTAAAAATGACAACCTGTGACGTCACACGAAATTTTGATGGCCTAAGCTGCATCTTATTCATTATTTGTGTAATCGAAAACAAAATAATATGTAATAAAATTTTATCCAACTTGCTCGGAAATGTTCTCATTCATGTTGGAATAATCGACCAGGAAGTTCATCGTTATATGCGTTGATGCGATAATAAATAAAATAAAAAAGTGTCTTTACTTCCCGGACATGTCCGGGAAGTATTTATTATTGTGCAGGGTTTTTCTTTTAATTTCATCCAAGACCGAAAATTCAGCCAGCCAATTGTCCAATTATCACGTACAAAAACCAAGATTAAAAAAAAAACTTTGTTTTCTGCGTTTAGCTAAGGCCAATAATGATTGTGTCCAAATCAAATAAGGTAGACTTAATTATCTTCTCGGACTGCGAAATATTTTGTAACAAAGGTATGTTCTTTTAATGTTTGCGTTTAGGAGTTGCCACTTTAACTAAAAGCAAAAATGTTTAATATATTTACAAATCCTATAAGTTTTCTTTTAATTTATTTTTAATACTATATTTTATGTGGAACCAAATATACGATTCGGACCCAAATCTTTAATATCGAAATTGAGGCGTGAACGTGAATTTCATTTTGTCAAAGATTTTCTTGCCGTGGTTACGAAAATAAAATGAGTTCTACAGTAGTGATGAAAATATCCTAATGGGCACACCACATACTCCTAACTCGTAGCGCAGCATTTTTTATCAGTAAGGTTTATTTTTATTACTATTAAAGTGTTAATTTTGATTAGATTGT
>NC_133474.1:19302748-19307644 GCF_025370935.1 Choristoneura fumiferana | reverse complement strand
ATAAAAATAATATATTTTTGTCTGTCTGACACGTTGTTTTTACGGTCATGGTATGATACGTTGTAATGAGTAGAGTCCTAAATGATAAAATCTTCGTGGTCAAGGTGTCAACAGCCACAAACCAAATAGTTTCTATATTTTTTTTTTAATTTTTATTTTATGTAAAACTAAAAATCAATCAAATAAATCAATATGTAACCCCCCCCTGAATTATTTTTTAATAAATTAATTATTATTATTTCATTTTTTTTTAATTTTATTTTAAGAAGTATTTTAATTTTTTATTTAATTTATTTTAATCGTGTGAAGTTCTAAAAATCGGACAAGTAATAAAATAAATAGTAAATGTGGTATGTAAATTTACTGCGGACAAGTAAAGAAGGAAATTTTGATTTGGCCATGTGATCGTCTAGTGTCCTACGTTGTGAATAGTAAACCAACCCTCGTTTAGTAGAAATAGGGATGTCTATCAATAAAAACTAAACTAACTAATAAACTATGTTGAATAAAGAAACAAACTCACTAAACGTAAATGGAAAAGAATAACTTAAGTAATAGGAATGACTGTCACTATATTACACAAATTAAAATGTCTGTTAAAATTGTAAACACAAGGTTATATAATGAAAAATAAGCAATTATTGTGTCAAGGCTAGGGCCCCACCTCCGCCTGGAGTTTTCTCCCTGGCTATTTACCAGTAAGCTGTGGTCTCTCGTTCCATAGACTCCAAAGAGACAGTTGAGTTTACTTGTCAATAGTCGGTAAGTATGTAATGTCATTCAAGGGGAAAGAGGACGCAAGAAACCAGGTTTACTAGGTCTCTAAATGCCCTATGCTGACCTTTCATATAGGTTCAGGAGGAAAACTACTTAATAGTTATTTGGGTGTTTTCTTAATTTTACTAACCGCGTTTAATTATTTATTTAAAATGTTCAAATCAACCCTGGTTTCAAATTTAAGGGGGTCTAAGAATTGAAAAAATATATACACCAATTCAACTCAAAGGAGCAATTAATAAAACAATAATATTCTCACAATTAAGTTTTAAGATAATTTCAGTCAGTAATCTGTCATTAACTGAGACTAACTTGTATTTGCGTATGATTTGCAAGTTGCCTTGTAATAAAATAATAATCAGTCGTTGACCAAAAAAATTGTTATTAAATATTGGCAAGTATTCATTTGCTTGTATTCATTCTCAGCAAATGACAGATTTTAAAATGTAATTTGTAATAACAAAAACCAATTGATTAAATAAGTAGAAATAAAAACATGGCCCTCTTTTTGATAAAAGTCGAGCAGTTTAATGGATGTTCTATCAAGTCAATGTATTTAATAGAACCTAAAGTCTTAGTCAAACATGATCAAATACAAAGTTAAATTCTAAACCCCAGTAAAACCATATTAACCGCCTATCAAAACCTATAATTCTAGCTAATCTGCACTATTCTAATAAGTACCTTGAGGGGAAGCCTCGTAGTTTTCCGAGGTGCAATGGAAAACTACCCTAGACTAAACTAAGGAGCGAGGCGGCCAACCTCTGTCTAGCTATAAAACACCTAATCCTAGGCCACCCTAAGAACCTCGTTCGCGACCGTAGTCAGGGATGCTCCTGAGGTAGGACAGAGAGATATGTTTGGAATATATAAATATATAGATAAGACCAGCACCACCGATCTTACATGCACTGACCCAGCAGATACACCAAGACCGGGTACGCGCTGTGGGATAGTAACTCGACTGTCAGTTTAAGACAAATATAAATCGAGTGCCAGGTCGAATCCCAACGCCTGATCCCGTCCTTTCGGACGTTAAATCTCCACACTGTCGTATAGCACCGTTAGGTTTCAGGTGAGGAGACCGGGAACCTCGTCCGTTACAGTCCCTACTTTAAGCAGATACAAAAAACTAAGAAACTAACGTATTCTATAATCGCAAAATTCCAGACAGAGTTTAGAAGGAAGGATAGAAGGTAAGGAGGAATGGCCCCGGAGAGTCGCCCCGTGCAGCCAAGGTAGGAAGGTTAAAAGGAATGGCTCCGGAGAGTCGCCCGAGCAGCCAAGGAAATAAGGTAATAAGGAAGGCCCCGGAGAGTCGCCCCGTGCAGCCAAGGAAATAGGTAATAAGGGAAGGCCCCGGAGAGTCGCCCCGTGCAGCCAAGGTAGGATGGTTAAAAGGAATGGCTCCGGAGAGTCGTCCCGAGCAGCCAAGGAAATAAGGTAATAAGGATGGCCCCGGAGAGTCGCCCGTGCGGCCAAGGTAAAGGATAAAGAAATAACCAGAACTTGCGAACACAGAATACGAAATAACCAAAATAACAGCAAATTTTAACAATTAAACACTATTTTTGAAATGAACGCACAACAACTAATTATTCAATTAATTAAATAAAATAAAGTGTGAGCCGGTCTCACTTACTAAGACAAAAACTTCTGCTTAAAGAACTCGCGTATTCGAACGAAAAAGAACAACTGATCTCCCCTCCTGAAAGCTCCCTATTTATATCCTTACAATGCAATCTACGAAATTCGATCAATTCGTGCAACTCTTGAAACCTCTTAAACTCAAGCAATCTACGCAGCTACTGAAGTTACAGCAGCAAAACATGCCCGTGCAACCCAGGCAACTCGGTATGCTTCCGAAATCAATGCAATCCTACATAGTAGCAACAAGAACAGTAGGCCAACTCTAGTAAACGAAACGAACGTAACTGTGTGTTGTTCAGTCTAATCGTTATCACGAGCTTTTAACTTAACTAAAGTGATATAATTTTCTTATTATATGTATAAGTAAATAATATATTATACTACAAGTTACTTTTAATATATTGGCATCCACATCTCGTTTCGCAATAGCTTTGTGAAATATGTGTATTGACTATTTAATATGAAAAACATGCTCCATTTGTTAACATAAATATATGTTTCACAGGGAAGCTAGGCAAAACTGTGTACTGTCCTATTGTTGCAACTATGTCATTTTCTACCACTTGAGGTCATATCGGTCCTTCAAGTTCTCAGCGTGGGATTGTTTAAAAACCCATAAAATGTGTTTAATTTATTATGTCCTAGTTAACTAGACTTTTTCGCGTGGCTTTGTCCGAACTAAAATAAAAATAGATCATTTTGAGTTTAATAAACTCATAATAATATAATAATTAATTATATTTGTGAATTTAACCGATGTGAAGGCTTGAACCGGTACAGCTCTCTCCCCGAATATTTTCGAAAGGTCGAAATAATTATTTTAACTGGAGGAAATATTCCAACAAACTATGAATTCACAAATATATGAATTAAACAATATAAAATTTATATTAGTTTAATTTATTTAGCATTTTCTCCTGTGAGTGTGTATGTGGCGTGGTGTGTATTTAAACCAAAAATACACTCAAATAAAGAATGGAATTTTTCCAAACTTTTAACATTCTAATTTATGAACAATCATAAATCTTCACAAGGCAATCTAGCTCAGGATAAAGGAACCAGGTTGTGAGGCTGATCTACCCTATTAGTACTCGCCGGCCCCCTCATAACAAGTCTTGCTTTTCGCTTGGCGACTAAGAAATGTGATTGCCGAACTGCCTCTCCCAAACCAGATTACGTTAATAGCTCTGAGTCATAACCATCCATTAATCAGAAATCAAGTCTGAAATTTCCACTCAAAATAATGAATATTATAAATTGGAGAATGTGTAGTGTATAGGCGTAGCCTAGCATTTTTGCTTCAGCCTGTTGGCTGCGTGTGTAGTATGATGTTCCAGTTGCCAGCATTAACGCCGAATGTCAATCTGACCTGCCACACACTTGACCAAAACACAATGATTGGTATCAATCCAAAATGAACACTGAGAAAAACACAAATTAACCTTGGTTAGTGTTAATTCTGTTATGATGTACAATATTAATCTGCTTTTACCAAATCAACCTTGGGCTAGTATTAATTTTGTTGCAGACAATATATTGTTTATTGTTATTTCTGAGAGAGATACACAATTACCTTTGTTTAGTATTTTTTGTAATTATCAAAGTAATAATATTATTTGTTGTTGTTTTAATTTCAATTTTTATTCTTGTTGTGATTTTTTTTTTAATTAATAGTGGTCACATTTGAACTGATATGCGTTCTTACAAGTGCGTGTTGCCCTAGCATCATCGCACGGAAACACCATTTGATGTGTGCTGTTCAGAAAGTAAATGCCAATAACCGTCTTCATTTTATATGAAATGTGTGGGTACCATTAAAGCTCTTGTAAAACTCTCAGTACTTCAGTACATTATACATACACCCATATGTGTGTGTGTGTAATTCCCATTCGTCAATGTCAAAGTCAAAGTGAAATATTTATCGTCAATAATTAGTATTTGTCAAGAATGTTAACAAATATTCCTCACTCTAATTATCTCACAAGTCTTGATTGAACAAAATGCATCCTTCCTCATTCTCTTTTCCATACTTGCTTTAAATAATGCAACAAATCACGTTTGAAATGTAAGACGTACAACTAATATAACACACAGTCATAATAATTAATCTATAAATCAAAATAATTGATTGTTGTTTTAAAAAGTATTAGTATAGGTATATTTCCTTCCAGTTAAAACAAATCTACTTGAAAATAGTTATAAACACAGAGTTGTATAAAACATTGCGTTAAACTACTTATCATGTTAAAACAATACCCAGTCCCTCTATCAAATGTCATTTGACCATCAAATCCACAAATATTAATATGCAATTATTGCTAGCAAGACTTATGTCTTAAGTTTACACTCATCTTCTTATTATTTTTAGTTCTTAGCAAAATAAAATTATAATTAAAAATATATCGTTCTTAGGTTAACCGGAAGAAATCCCTCCAAGGGACAAACTCGCTCCTGCACATCTCATCCTCC
>NC_133474.1:19279363-19302146 GCF_025370935.1 Choristoneura fumiferana | reverse complement strand
AAACGCTATTGTACATAAAAAGTATATAATTATATTTTTAAATGAAGTTCCATTACCTATAATAATTGTCATTTGAATATTAAAGTGACATTACATAGAAAATATATGTTAACAAAACCTTTTGCCTAAATAAACTCATCTCATTATTATAATTAACTTCTTAGTCAAATAAAATTATATTCAAAAATACCAGTAAATTAATACCATTCCACCCGATTACTAGAAGGATCATGCTTCTTAACACGCAATTATTAACATTAAAACAAAATAGAACCATAATATCACCAGCGCTGAGTGTACTTTGACACGATTTATAAACATATAATTATGTAACATCACTCATTAGTTAACAACAAACAGGTCGGACGCAATTTTATTGTAGAGTACGAATTCCAGTGCAATAAGTACAGCTGATCAAACTAAATATCTAACATCTCATAAACAGTAGGCACGAGGCAAAATATATTCTATATTGCACTTTTCACTAAATAAACTACTTGCGCTCAGTAACAACTGACAACTCTATCCACACATACGCCCCAAAACCAAGTCAATCCGACCACTGAGAGCCGATCAAAATAATTTCAAGAATTTACTCATACTAACAAGGCAAGTTAAATCAAAACTTGTAAAAAGTCGATGTTAAGCGGCCATCATGTGAACCTTGTGCGATTAGACTTATCAAATTCAAATTCAAAATCGTTTATTCAGTAAATATTCCGCAATGTAATGTAACAATTGGCACAAGTGTCAATAAGTATATTAAGTAAAAATCTGTAACAGTTATTAAGGTATCGTCATTCCTTAAGTTTATTTTAGGGTTCCGTATTCATGAGTGACAAACGGACTCTATCAGTATCTCTACACATTTTATCTGTCACAAAACCATATATCGAGAACCGCATTCGACTGACAACTGAAATTAAGACCAATTTAAATCTCTACTGCCGCTAAAATAACAAATAACTAAAGCAACATCAAATCAAGAACCAAGTTTATACAAGAAACGTATTATTTTTTTGCTTTCGTGGTAGCGCTTAAATGCGCCAATTCCAACAAATAAATATACTGCATAATTGCATATAACAAATAACAAAACCAATCAAACGCGAGTTAGTATTAAGAAAAACTAAACATTCATTTCAAATGTTTAGAGATGCATGGAACTCTCGGCGCGCGAGCCAAACTCGCACCTGGCAGTATTTCTTTTTATGAAATAAGTATATAGTTTCAGCGAAAATGACTGTAACACTTAGTGTTAATAATTGCAAAAGTGACACTAGCTAGTGACTAGGTTAAGTGGAAGAAATCTATTTTTAGGGATAAGCTAGCCTTTGCTCTGCTTTCTGTGTATTTTCATTTATTTTTATGTGCAATAAAGAATCTCACACACACATACTATAGCTAGGCTTTCCATCTGCTCGTTCGTCACCTGGGTATTTAAATTATTATGAAGCAAACTGTTCCAGCGGAAATGTGCTTCACACTTAATGTTAATAACTGGAAAAGTAACACTATAATTTCTCAAAATTCAAAAGTAACCGACCCACCAAATAACAATATAAAATACTCAAGCTAAAAGCTTAATCATAATTGTATCAAATTAAATTAAGAGCGCATATAATTTAGTCACGGAACCATCTAAATATTATTTACAAAACACGCTTTACAACTTTAGGCACCTCTAACAAAGCGTCTCTTATTACACTCTCAGTCGGCCCGATTCTAAGTGTACGATAACGATAGCATGTTTGGTCTCAGTCGGGTAATAATAACTCAAGCCCTTTTTGCTTATGCTATCTAACACTTGCTCAAAACTTCATGACACCACTTAGAATGACTTAATGACCACTTGGTCGCCATAGAACCATAGATTATTTTTATTTCTTACTACAGAGTTCTTAGGCTTGATAAAAAGCTTCGTTTTTTAAGCTATTGGCATATTTTAAATCTAAATTGTACATGTTGCCATTGAAACGGGTAAATTCAAATGTTACTTTTATCTTTAGTTTGTTCAACCAGAACTAGACTAGTACCAAAAGTTTAATGTCCTTTACGTACCTCTGTATTATTGAAACTTGCGCGTTACCGACTTAATATTTATTAAAAAGTATTTAAAGTTGTAATAAATAAATTATCGAACTTTTCAGTTTGAATTCACGGTAAATTTTGAACCAATAATAAGTATTAAATGAGTTTTAGGAAATATTAATCTTAAACCTAATTTCTAGGACTTTGAACATCTGATTCAAACAATATACATACTGATCTAATAGTCAAAAATAATACAACAAAAAAAATACTCTCCCCAAACTATAAAATACTAAAATAAACTGAAAAGAATTTCTCTCCCCCATTTAATAGACTTTTAATTAATTCACTTTTTTTTCACAACAAAGCATCATAAGATATAGAAAACATCGTGATGTCATGAAAAAAACATCGCGGAGAAACCTGCACACATCCGCAAAACAGTTCAATGACAAGTGAGAAACTCTCAAACTAAACCGTGCCGAGCCCGTGTATAATCACAGCCCAAGCTCTTTAACTATGCGGAGAGGCCTGTGCCCTATAATAAGATACAAATACCGAAATGATTATGATAACTCTCTCCCCCAACTATAAAACTGTAAATATCTCCTTTTTATTCTTATTTACATAGTCATTGCCCGTGACTCCGTTTGCGCACAACTCGTCTATGCAAACGAACGATGCAAATTTCTGGGATAAAAACTATCCTATGTGTTTCCTCGAGACTCAAACTATCTGTGTATTGAAATTCATCTAAATTGCTTAGACATAAAGAGGTAACAAACAAACAGACAAACTACAAACAGAGTTACAAACTTTCGCATGTATGATATTATTGGGTACGTATTTAATATGGGCAAGGCCTATGTCCAACAGTGGACGCCTCACAGCTGATATGATGATGATGATGACCGTGTTCAATAAGAACAACATTTTCTAGAGATAAATTCTCACATTTGTTAATAGAACCGATTTTTTTTTTTATTACTGGTTCAAACAGCATGAATTAAATATAATGAATTTAAAAATTACTTAGATCAGTAACGCACAAAGATAATCAAAATATAATCCTAACCGCCACACACTGTATGAGTCTAGTGACACTCCTTTGTCAATATAATAAAGTTTACTTTTCCTATACGAAAACAAACAGCTGACAATTTGTTTACGTGAAAGAACTGCACTGTGTTTATTTATTTTTTAATTCAGACGGACACAATCTGAACACAACCCGTATCGTAAAGTGCGGTCTATTAATAGAAATGGGACGTTTTTTCTAACTCCTGCTCCGTTTTTGTCATTAATGTATGATTTGACAACGAAGAGGAAAATAACGTAAATTAAAAATAAAAACTGACGATAGAGATTATGTGTACATGTTAATTAATTCATACCGTCAAAAAAACTAAGCTCACTGATGGAGTATTTATTTTAAAGAGAAATGTTAAATAAATAAAATTAAGTGAACAAGCGTCTGACCAAAGACGCATTAATATAAAACTTTAAAGTGAAAATAATAGTGACTTAAAGATTCATGTCGTTATATATGTTCTAGTCATTCCTCACTATAGATATTCTAATTCTAAACGAATTACTTTTTAATTTAAAAGACACATCCCTTATCTGCTTTCCATTCTCACGACAACAAATTGACTGTAAAACAGTCGTTAACGTAACTTACTTGTCCGAGTAAATAACCATAACTTGAAAAACATATAAACTACAAAATCAAGGTGTGCTTAGACTAAAAATAATAATAAAATAAACCCAACTACATCCTGGTCACGGCACCAAATTGTAACCCCCCCCCTGAATTATTTTTAATTTAATTAAATATTATTTAATTTTTATAAAAAAGACGTATTAAAAAGCGGATGAAATTATAAAAATCGGACAATTAATAAATAGAGAATGTGGTAGGTAATTTACTGCGGACAAGTAAGAAGGAAATTTGGCCATGTGATCGTCTAGTGTCCTACGTTGTGAATAGTAAACCAACCTCGTTTAGTAGAAATAAGGGATGTCTATCAATAAAAACTAACTAACTAATAAACTCTGTTGAATAAAGAACAAACTCACTAAACGTAAATGGAACAAAATAACCATAAGTAATAGAAATGACTGACACTATTTTACACAAATTTAAATGTCTGTTAAAATTGTAAACAAAAGGTAATTATGAAGGAAAAATAAGCAATTATGTCTTGTGTCAAGGCTAGGGCCCCACCTCCGCCCTGGAGTTTTCTCCCTGGCTATTTACCAGTAGCTGTGTCTCTCGTTCCAAAGACCCTAAGAGACTCCAACACGAGACAGTTGAGTTTACTTGTCAATAGTCGGTAAGTCATGTAATGTCATTCAAAGGGGAAAGAGGACGCAAGAAACCAGGTTTACTAGGTCTCTAAATGCCCTATGCTGACCTTTCATATAGGTTCAGGAGGAAAACTACTTTAATAGTTATTTGGGTGTTTCTTAATTTTACTAACCGCGTTTAATTATTTATTTAAAATGTTCAAATCAACCCTGGTTTCAAATTTAAGGGGATCTAAGAATTGCAAAATATATACACCCAATTCAACTCAAAGTTGAGCAATTAATAAAACAATAATATTCTCACAATTAAGTTCAAAGTTTAAGATAATTTCAGTCAGTAATCTGTCATTAACTGAGACTAACTTGTATTTGCGTATGATTTGCAAGTTGCCTTGTAATAAAATAATAATCAGTCGTTGACCAAAAAATATTTCTTATATAAGTGTAGAAGTAGTTATTCTTCCCATGGTTTGGTAAAGATAACTGTGGATCGCTTTTGGTCGTATCCTAATTTAATTGTTATTAAATATTGGCAAGTATTCATTTGCATGTATTCATTCTCAGCAAATGACAGATTTTAAAATGTAATTTAAATGTAATAACAAAAAACCAATTGATTAAATAAGTAGAAATAAAAAAACATGGCCTCCTTTTTGATAAAAGTCGGGCAGTTTAATGGATGTCTTATCAAGTCAACGTAATAGAACCTAAAGTCTTAGTCAAACAATATCAAATACAAAGTTAAATTCTAAACCCCAATAAAACAAATTAACCGCCTATCAAAACCTATAAATCTAGCTAATCTGCACTATTCTAATAAGAACCTTGAGGTGAAGCCTCGTAGTTTTCCGAGGTGCAATGGAAAACTACCCTAGACTAAACTAAGGGAGCGAGGCGGCCAACCTCTGTCTAGCTAAAACACCTAATCCTAGGCCACCCTAAGAACCTCGTTCGCGACCGTAGTCAGGGATGCTCCTGAGGTAGGACAGAGAGAATATGTTTGGAATATATAAATATATAGATAAGACCAGCACCACCGATCTTACATGCACTGACCCAGCAGATACACCAAGACCGGGTACGCGCTGTGGGATAGTAACTCGACTGTCAGTTAAGACAAATATAAATCGAGTGCCAGGTCGAATCCCAACGCCTGATCCCGTCCTTTCGGACGTTAAATCTCCACACTGTCGTATAGCACCGTTAGGTTTCAGGTGAGGAGACCGGGAACCTCGTCCCGTACAGTCCCTACTTTAAGCAGATACAAAAAAACTAAGAAACTAACGTATTCTATAATCGCAAATTCCAGACAGAGTTTAGAAGGAAGGAGTATACGACAGGGAAGCTAGGCAAAACTGTGTACTGTCCTATTGTTGCAACTATGTCATTTTTTCTGCCACTTGAGGTCATATCGGTCCTTCAAGTTCTCAGCGTGGGATTGTTTAAAAACCCATAAAATATGTTAATTTATTATGTCCTACTTAACTAGACTTTCCTCGTGGCTTTGTCCGAGCTAAAATAAAAATAGATCATTTGAGTTTAATAAACTCATAATAATATAATATAATTAATTATATTTGTGAATTTAACCGATGTGAAGGCTTGAACCGGTACAGCTCTCTCCCCGAATATTTTCGAAAGGTCGAAATAATTTATTTCAACTGGAGGAAATATTCTAACAAACTATGAATTCACAAATATATGAATTGAACAACATAGAATTTATATTAGTTTTATTTATTTTGCATTTTCTCCTGTGAGTGTGTATGTGGCGTGGTGTGTATTTAAACCAAAAATAAACACTCAAAATAAAGAATGGAATTTTTCCAAACTTTTAACATTCTAATTATGAACAATCATAAATCTTCACAAGGCAATCTAGCTCAGGATAAAGGAACCAGGTTGTGAGGCTGATCTACCCTATTAGTACTCGCCGGCCCCCTCATAACAAGTCTTGCTTTTCGCTTGGCGACTAAGAAATGTGATTGCCGAACTGCCTCTCCCCAAACCAGATTACGTTAATAGCTAGGAGTCATAACCATCCACTAATCAGAAATCAAGTCTGAAATTTCCACTCAAAATAATGAATATTATAAATTTGGAGAATGTGTAGTGTATAGGCGTAGCCTAGCATTTTTGCTTCAGCCTGTTGGCTGCGTGTGTAGTATGATGTTCCAGTTGCCAGCATTAACGCCGAATGTCGATCTGACCTGCCACACACTTGACCAAAACACATTATTTTGGTATCAATCCAAAATGAGCACTGACAAAAAAAAACACAAAATTAACCTTTGGTTAGTGTTAATTCTGTTATGATATTCAATATTAATCTGCTTTTACCAAAATCAACCTTGGGCTAGTATTAATTTTGTTGCAGACAATATATTGTTTATTGTTATTTCTGAGAGAGATACAAAATTAACCTTTGTTTAGTATTAATTTTGTAATTACCAAAGTAATAATATTTTTTGTTGTTGTTTTAATTTCAATTTTTATTCTTGTTGTGACTTTTTATTTTCAATTAATAGTGGTCACATTTTGAACTGATATGCGTTCTTTACAAGTGCATGTTGCCCTAGCATCATCCGCACGGAAACACCATTTGATGTGTGCTGTTCAGAGGTAAAATGCCAATAAACCGTCCCCATTTCTATGAAATGTGGTACCATTAAAGCTCTTGTAAATAAATTCACTACTTCATTAGACATGTGTACATCTACCTAACCTACACCAGTACATACTTATGTCTTGATGCAGATCAGTTGAAGCTTTCATTCCTCACTGTATTTGTCTCATAAAACTTGATTCAACAATGTGCATTCTTCCCCATTCTCTCTTCCATACCTGCTTTAAATAATGCAACAGATCACGTCTGAAATGTAAGACGTACAACTAATATAGAAACATAATAATTTACTGCTTTAAACTTTAAAGAGTCTCTTTTCCTTCCAGTTAAAACAAAACTACTTGAAAACACGGTTATTAAAACAGAGCTGTACCAAACGCTATTGTATATAAAAGTATATAATTATATTTTTAAATGAAGTTCCATTACCTATAATAATTGTCATTTGAATATTAAAGTGACATTACATAGAAAATATTGTTAACAAAACCTTTTGCCTTAAATAAACTCATCCTATTATTATAATTAACTTCTTAGTCAAAATAAAATTATATTCAAAAATACCAGTAAATTAATACCTATTACCACCCGATTACTAGAAGGATCATGCTTCTTAACACGCAAATTATTAACATTAAAACAAAATAGAACCATAATATCACCAGCGCTGAGTGTACCTTTGACACGATTTATAAACATATAATTATGTAACATCACTCATTAGTTAACAACAAACAGGTCGGGACGCAATTTTATTGTAGAGTAGATTTCCAGTGCATAAGTGCACAGCTGATCAAACTAAATATCTAACATCTCATAAACAGTAGGCACGAGGCAAAATATATTCTATATTGCACTTTTCACTAAATAAACTACTTGCGCTCAGTAACAACTGACAACTCTATCCACACATACGCCCCAAAACCAAGTCAATCCGACCACTGAGAGCCGATCAAAATAATTTCAAGAATTTACTCATACTAACAAGGCAAGTTAAATCAAGACTTGTAAAAAGTCGATGTTAAGCGGCCATCATGTGAACCTTGTGCGATTAGACTTATCAAATTCAAATTCAAAATCATTTATTCAGTAAATATACCGCAATGTAATGTAACAATTGGCACAAGTGTCAAATAAGTATATTAAGTAAAAATCTGTAACAGTTATTAAGGTATCGTCATTCCTTAAGTTTATTTTAGGGTTCCGTATTCATGAGTGACAAACGGACTCTATCAGTATCTCTACACATTTTATCTGTCACAAAACCATATATCGAGAACCGCATTCGACTGACAACTGAAATTAAGACCAATTTAAATCTCTACTGCCGCTAAAATAACAAATAACTAAAGCAACATCAAATCAAGAACCAAGTTTATACAAGAAACGTATTATTTTTTTGCTTTCGTGGTAGCGCTTAAATGCGCCAATTCCAACAAAATAAATATACTGCATAATTGCATATAACAAATAACAAAAACCAATCAAACGCGAGTTAGTATTAAGAAAATCTAAACATTCATTTTAAATGTTTAGAGATGCACGGAACTCTCGGCGCGCGAGCCAAACTCGCACCTGGCAGTATTTCTTTTTATGAAGTATATAGTTTCAGCGAAAATGACTGTAACACTTAGTGTTAATAATTGCAAAAGTGACACTAGCTAGTGACTAGGTTAAGTGGAAGAAATCTATTTTTAGGGATAAGCTAGCCTTTGCTCTGCTTTCTGTGTATTTTCATTTATTTTTATGTGCAATAAAGAATCTCACACACACATACTATAGCTAGGCTTTCCATCTGCTCGTTCGTCACCTGGGAGTATTTAAATTATTATGAAGCAAACTATTCCAGCGGAAATGTGCTTCACACTTAATGTTAATAACTGGAAAAGTAACACTATAATTTCTCAAAATTCAAAAGTAACCGACCCACCAAATAACAATATAAAATACTCAAGCTAAAAGCTTAATCATAATTGTATCAAATTAAATTAAGAGCGCATATAATTTAGTCACGGAACTATTTAAATATTATTTACAAAACACGCTTTACAACTTTAGGCACCTCTAACAAAGCGTCTCTTATTACACTCTCAGTCGGCCCGATTCTAAGTGTACGATAACGATAAGCATGTTTGGTCTCAGTCGGGTAATAAATAACTCAAGCCCCTTTTTGCTTATGCTATCTAACACTTGCTCAAAACTTCATGACACCACTTAGAATGACTTAATGACCACTTGGTCGTCATAGAACCATAGATTATTTTTATTTCTTACTACAGAGTTCTTAGGCTTGATAAAAAGCTTCGTTTTTTAAGCTATTGGCATATTTTAAATCTAAATTGTACATGTTGCCATTGAAACGGGTAAATACAAATGTCACTTTTATCTTTAGCTTGTTCAACCAGAACTAGACTAGTACCAAAAGTTTAATGTCCTTTACGTACCTCTGTATTATTGAAACTTGCGCGTTACCGACTTAATATTTATTAAAAAGTATTTAAAGTTGTAATAAATAAATTATCGAACTTTTCAGTTTGAATTCACGGTAAATTTTGAACCAATAATAAGTATTAAATGAGTTTTAGGAAATATTAATCTTAAACCTAATTTCTAGGACTTTGAACATCTGATTCAAACAAGATACATACTGATCTAATAGTCAAAAATAATACAACAAAAAAAATACTCTCCCCAAACTATAAAACTCTAAAATAAACTGAAAAGAATTTCTCTCCCCCATTTAATAGACTTTTAATTAATTCACTTTTTTTTCACAACAAAGCATCATAAGATATAGAAAACATCGTGTTGTCATGAAAAAACATCGCGGAGAAACCTGCACACATCCGCAAAACAGTTCAATGACAAGTGAGAAACTCTCAAACTAAACCGTGCCGAGCCCGTGTATAATCACAGCCCAAGCTCTTTAACTCTGCGGAGAGGCCTGTGCCCTATAATAAGATACAAATACCGAAATGATTTTGATGACTCTCTCCCCCAACTATAAAATTGTAAATATCTAATTTTTATTCTTATTTACAGTCATTGCCCGTGACTCCGTTTGCGCACAACTTGTCTATGCAAACGAATGATGCAAATTTGTGGAATAAAAACTATCCTATGTGTTTCCTCGAGACTCAAATTATCTGTGTATCGAAATTCATCTAAATTGCTTAGACATAAAAAGGTAACAAACAAACAGACAAACTACAAACAGAGTTACAAACTTTCGCATGTATGATATTATTGGGTACGTATTTAATATGGGCAAGGCCTATGTCCAACAGTGGACGCCTCACAGCTGATATGATGATGATGATGACCGTGTTCAATAAGAACAACATTTTCTAGAGATAAATTCTCACATTTGTTGATAGAACCGATTTTTTTTTTATTACTTGTTCAAATTGCGTGAATTAAATATAATAAATTTAAAAATTACCAAGATCAGTAACGCACAAAGATAATCAAAATATAATCCTAACCGCTACACACTGTATGAGTCTAGTGACACTCCTATGTCAATATAATAAAGTTTACTTTTCCTATACAAAAACAAACAGCTGACAATTTGTGTACGTAAAAGAACTGCACTGTGTTTTTTTTTTTTTTAATTCGGACGGACACGCCAGGTACCTGAACACAACCCGTATTGTAAAGTGCGGTCTATTAATAGAAATGGGACGTTTTGTCTAACTTCTGCTCCGTTTTTGTCATTAATGTATGATTTGACAACGAAGAGGAAAATAACATAAATTAAAAATAAAAACTGACGATAGAGATTATGTGCACATGTTAATTAATTCATACTGACAAAAAAACTAAGCTCACTTATGGAGTATTTATTTTAAAGTGAAATGTTAAATAAACAAAATGAAGTGAACAATTGCGTCTGACCAAATACGCATTAATATAAAACTTTAAAGTGAAAATAATAGTGACTTAAAGATTCATGTCATTATATATGTTCTAGTCATTCCTTCCTATAGATATTCTTATTCTAAACGAATTATTTTTTAATTTAAAAGACACATCCCTTATCTACTTTCCATTCTCACGACAACAAATTGACTGTAAAACAGTCGTTAACGTAACTATACTTGTCCGAGTAAATAACCATAACTTGAAAAACATATAAACTACAAAATCAAGCTGTGTTAAGACTAAAAAAATAATAAAATAAACCCAACTATATCCTGGTCACGGCACCAAATTGTAACCCCCCCCTGAATTATTTTTAATTTAATTAAATATTATTTAATTTTTATAAAAAAGACGTATTAAAAAGCGGATGAAATTATAAAAATCGGACAATTAATAAATAGAGAATGTGGTAGGTAAATTACTGCGGACAAGTAAGAAGGAAATTTGGCCATGTGATCGTCTAGTGTCCTACGTTGTGAATAGTAAACCAACCTCGTTTAGTAGAAATAAGGGATGTCTATCAATAAAAACTAACTAACTAATAAACTCTGTTGAATAAAGAACAAACTCACTAAACGTAAATGGAATAACTAAGTAATAGGAATGACTGTCACTATATTACACAAATTTAAATGTCTGTTAAAATTGTAAACAAAAGGTAATTATGAAGGAAAAATAAGCAATTATGTCTTGTGTCAAGGCTAGGGCCCCACCTCCGCCCTGGAGTTTTCTCCCTGGCTATTTACCAGTAGCTGTGTCTCTCGTTCCAAAGACCCTAAGAGACTCCAACACGAGACAGTTGAGTTTACTTGTCAATAGTCGGTAAGTCATGTAATGTCATTCAAAGGGGAAAGAGGACGCAAGAAACCAGGTTTACTAGGTCTCTAAATGCCCTATGCTGACCTTTCATATAGGTTCAGGAGGAAAACTACTTTAATAGTTATTTGGGTGTTTCTTAATTTTACTAACCGCGTTTAATTATTTATTTAAAATGTTCAAATCAACCCTGGTTTCAAATTTAAGGGGATCTAAGAATTGCAAAATATATACACCCAATTCAACTCAAAGTTGAGCAATTAATAAAACAATAATATTCTCACAATTAAGTTCAAAGTTTAAGATAATTTCAGTCAGTAATCTGTCATTAACTGAGACTAACTTGTATTTGCGTATGATTTGCAAGTTGCCTTGTAATAAAATAATAATCAGTCGTTGACCAAAAAATATTTATTATATAAGTGTAGAAGTAGTTATTCTTCCCATGGTTTGGTAAAGATAACTGTGGATCGCTTTTGGTCGTATCCTAATTTAATTGTTATTAAATATTGGCAAGTATTCATTTGCATGTATTCATTCTCAGCAAATGACAGATTTTAAAATGTAATTTAAATGTAATAACAAAAAACCAATTGATTAAATAAGTAGAAATAAAAAACATGGCCTCCTTTTTGATAAAAGTCGGGCAGTTTAATGGATGTCTTATCAAGTCAACGTAATAGAACCTAAAGTCTTAGTCAAACAATATCAAATACAAAGTTAAATTCTAAACCCCAATAAAACAAATTAACCGCCTATCAAAACCTATAAATCTAGCTAATCTGCACTATTCTAATAAGAACCTTGAGGTGAAGCCTCGTAGTTTTCCGAGGTGCAATGGAAAACTACCCTAGACTAAACTAAGGGAGCGAGGCGGCCAACCTCTGTCTAGCTAAAACACCTAATCCTAGGCCACCCTAAGAACCTCGTTCGCGACCGTAGTCAGGGATGCTCCTGAGGTAGGACAGAGAGAATATGTTTGGAATATATAAATATATAGATAAGACCAGCACCACCGATCTTACATGCACTGACCCAGCAGATACACCAAGACCGGGTACGCGCTGTGGGATAGTAACTCGACTGTCAGTTAAGACAAATATAAATCGAGTGCCAGGTCGAATCCCAACGCCTGATCCCGTCCTTTCGGACGTTAAATCTCCACACTGTCGTATAGCACCGTTAGGTTTCAGGTGAGGAGACCGGGAACCTCGTCCCGTACAGTCCCTACTTTAAGCAGATACAAAAAAACTAAGAAACTAACGTATTCTATAATCGCAAATTCCAGACAGAGTTTAGAAGGAAGGATAGAAGGTAAGGAGGAATGGCCCCGGAGAGTCGCCCCGTGCAGCCAAGGTAGGAAGGTTAAAAGGAATGGCTCCGGAGAGTCGCCCCGAGCAGCCAAGGAAATAAGGTAATAAGGGAAGGCCCCGGAGAGTCGCCCCGTGCAGCCAAGGTAGGATGGTTAAAAGGAATGGCTCCGGAGAGTCGCCCCGAGCAGCCAAGGAAATAAGGTAATAAGGGATGGCCCCGGAGAGTCGCCCCGTGCGGCCAAGGTAAAGGATAAAAGGAAATAACCAGAACTTGCGAACACAAAACACGAAATAACCAAAATAACAGTAAACTTTAAAAATTAAACACTATTTTTGAAATGAACGCACAACAACTAATTATTGAATTAATTAATTAAAATAAAGTGTGAGCCGGTCTCACTTACTTAGACAAAAACTTCTGCTTAAAGAACTCGCGTATTCGAACGAAAAAGAACAACTGCCCTCTCTCCTGCCCAAAGCAGTTCTATATCAAATCCCATGTTCCATTCCCCGAAAGCAAAGCACTCCGACACAGTAGAAAAGAGGAACAGTAGGTCATCTCTAGCAAACGAAACTAATGCTGCTGTGTTTGCTCAGCCCAGTCAACATCGGGAGTATTTTATCTTTACTATCGCAATGTAATTTTCTTATAAATAATATATTATGAGAAAGTTAAGTATCCATAGCATAGGTTACGTCTAGATTTATCATGTAATTGCATTGATTGATAAACATCCTCTAATAATGTCAGATGATCCATACAAAATAAAATAGATCATAGAGAGCTATGTCCGTAATGATTTTACTAATAACCATATTATATAGTTAATCCAGTTTTACAGATTGTTGCCATCTCTACCTCAGTATTATATAAGTATTTATACAATCCCTCCATTGCAACAACATAGTGCTAAGACACATACACAACATCGAATCTGTCTCTACAAGAGCTCTCCTCCAGTCAACATTTGAACGACCGTGAGGAACATTCAGTGATCAATCAGTCAAAGAGTGAATTTCAATAACAGAAGTAAATTAATACGAACATTGGTTAATATTTGTAACCATATTTCATCATTTGTTTAATAATATGTATCACAATAATCTTGTAACATATAAGTATGTATGATTATTGTTTAATTATGAAAGACGGGTTCTGTATGTCAAGATATATATATGTGTATTGATTATTTAATATGAAAATAATGACCATTTGTTAACATAAATATATGCTTAACAGTATACGACAGGGAAGCTAGGCAAAACTGTGTACTGTCCTATTGTTGCAACTATGTCATTTTTTCTGCCACTTGAGGTCATATCGGTCCTTCAAGTTCTCAGCGTGGGATTGTTTAAAAACCCATAAAATATGTTAATTTATTATGTCCTACTTAACTAGACTTTCCTCGTGGCTTTGTCCGAGCTAAAATAAAAATAGATCATTTGAGTTTAATAAACTCATAATAATATAATATAATTAATTATATTTGTGAATTTAACCGATGTGAAGGCTTGAACCGGTACAATCCACAAAGTTGGTAGCAGAAGAGCAATTTAAAAGGGTTTCAGTTCAAGAATATAATCAATTTACTATATCCTAGCCTAGATTGTTTCAAACTTTCGCAATGTTTATGCATAGTTTTTGTTTGTTATTTAGTGTTGTTGTCGAAGTGATAAGATATCGGTACAAAAACAAAATCAAGTGACGATGTAGATGTATCACAAACGTACCCTACACTGCCAGCAGCAGTCTACTCGTGACGAGGTCAAAATAATTTAAGTATTAATTTGTCTCATTTAAGTCCAGATTGTAATACTGACTGAATCGTACTATAGTTTTTTAATTAAGACATGAGGTATGTTTCTTACTTTAGATTTCTTTTTCTCGGTCTGAACTAAATTGTTCACCAACAAGCTGGCAAAAATAATGTCTACAAAACGGGCGACCACAAAGTTGTAGGTATCCACATTCTGGCGATCTCAACTGTCACCCGAAACGAGTGCTTTTACTTTTCTAACAAATGACGATCAAAAAAAGACAAAGTACGGAAATTTTCGAGGGCAAGAGGCTTGGGAAATGTAGGAAGATGCCAGGACGTAGCAGATGGCCACGTATAAAGTGTTTATTGAGGTACGCATGTAGGTTATTGTAACTCGAGTGCTTAAAGTAAGTGACCTTCGTTAACTTTATCAAAGACATTACGTAAAATGTTATACTGGGTGGCAAAAATGTGGCCCTCAAATGTATGCAGTAAAAGATAATTTTTATGTAGAGTGGGCCAAATTTAGTGCCACATAACACACAATTGTGTGAAGTGTCAGTTAGGTGTGTATAGGTTTTGTTTTATTATTTTCTATATTTACGTCGTGTAATGTTGTCACACGTCTTTTGGTAGGTATATTTTTTTGGGGCTAAGCATCGATTATGTTTTTTTTTTGTGACACTTTCTGGCAATGATGGTTTATCCAAAGACGATGATCGACTGAAATAAAGAGCACGTGCAAGATCTTTTACGGCCTTATTACAAAATAAACTTATGATTTTGATTACAATATTTTTGGTGACACTCATGTTCTCTTCTATTTCGCTATGAGTAAGGGATTACTATTAAAAGTAATATAAAAAAAAAACAATCAATTGAAGCTAGATCCGCAATGGCATGAGGTTCAATACCCATCAATCCAGCTTATCACAATCCATGCATAAAATGACAATAATAATCCCTGGACATGTAAAAATGACGGCAGCCGTCGAAAACGTGCATTCGTACAGAATGATATCGGCGAACGGCTTAAAATGCAATTAAGTTTATATACGAGTAGGTAATTGAGCTTTTTGTTCAGTGGTTATGAAAATTGAGGGGTGGTTTTACGCTTTACAATACTGCTTAAAAAATTGTATTTATTAGGATACGTAAGCACTACGTGGCTAAACGTGCGGAGCCTTCTCTTTCTCAAGCGATACTTTGAAGACTTAGCACAGGAAAAATAGGATATTTTGGCGGCAAAATATGTACATCAATGAAACTTCGTTTATAACTTTTTCTTGGATTTAGAAATGAGGATCTGCTGAGTCTTACGAAAATTTAGACGTCCTACCTCCCCCCTCCCCTCCCCAGAGGGTATGGGTAGGGGGCAACGCTTGCAATGCAAATTTTGCAACTTTGCGAGTGAGGTGTCATTTTCTATGTATTTTTTGCGCTGAATCGAATGAGACCATACCCATACTCATGTTTTATTTTTAACTCGACCAATATAAATGCTTCTCAGGATCATAATAAAAAATCAGTATAACTACCACATCCACATCTTGAGAAACTATTGTTAGCAAGTGGTTTTTAGACTGTTCTGTGTTTCCAACAAAAAACGTTAATATTTGGCAAAATGTTAGTCCTGTAAGTATAAATATGGTCTCAAACGATTCGTCGACGGCAGGACTGCAGGACTCGGCAGATCCACATTTCTAGTGCCAAGGTAAAAGTTATAAACAAAGTTCCATTGATGCACGGATTCGCCCCCAAACCGTCGTAATAAGTCCTACTTTACCTTTGCTAATAAATATACATTGTGCGTGCGTAGCCTTAGTTGATTTCTGTCAGACACGTTTCGCGGTAGATCAGGAATAAAATGGTTGAATAGTACCTACTTCTACCACCCATACCATACCTATGGGTCTCCTTTATAAACCGGCAAAAATCAGAACAGATAGGAATTTTAACCAGAATGATGTATGCAACTCTCGTCTTTTTGAAATGTGACAGGTACCATCAGCAAAATATGTGGTCTACCACCCTAAAGTTGATAATCGTTTGCATGTCATAAAACAATAATGCTAATAGACGTGTCTGTCAACTTGAAAGTTCGACTTTAACGACATATTCATTTGATAGGGAACTTGTTTAAAAATTGATAGACCACTTATTTGGCTGATGGTACATGTTGAACGTCGAGAAGGTATAAGAACAAAAACATGATCGATTGCGGGTGGTTCGAAAAATTCATGCGGCTTAAGAAACTTAATTTTGTATTTGTGCTTTGTTTTGTATTTATATTTGTAGGCGCAAATGACCAGCTGCCTAAATACCCTGGAATTGACCCACTACACGCCATTGTTGTTTGGATTACATTCCAAGTACCAGTATAGTCAATAAAAAGTACAAAGAGAGCGGGAAGAAATGTATTTTTAATAAATACTTAGTAACTTTTAAAACATCTAGGGGTTCATACATTATCTGCTAATTACCATGATATTTCAAAAGGAACTCTCGAAAAAACAGGATAAAATGACTAATCAGTGATATTCTCCGTTATCAAACAATTCGGGTACCTAAAGATTAATGCGAAGAAAAACGTCCGAAGAAAAAGAGGAAAAATACTCGTGTAAAAATACTGAAAAGCTATCTCTAATGATTTATACGGCGATCGTCAGTAAAGAAACAAGTTCATTTAAAAGGTGTTTTTAAATAAATTTGGAATATTGAAGAAGAATTATGGATTAGTTGGAATGAACATTACTATAAAGGGTTTTCGTCAGCATTTCTACAAGCTTTTCTTTAATTTGTAATTTTTTTGTTTATTTCAAATCTTGCAAATCAAATATGACCCACTTCTAGCGATGGGCTTTATTAGAAACTAAACTTAATCGCGGCTTCTTATGCATAACAGTGACGTGGCGTCAGATATTTCCGTGGTAAAGCCGAAGCAAAGATCGCCCGCATTCTGCATTAATACTGTGCGTCTTGTTGTCTTTTCTGCAAAAATATTATATTCCACTTATGGAATACTGCTCTCATCTGTGGGCAGGGGCTCCCCAGTACCAGCTACTCCCTCTGGATCGCATACAACGGAGAGCGACTCGAATAGTCGGCTGCCAACGAATTTCTGATCGACTAGACTCTTTGGCGCTGCGTAGAGATGTAGCTTCACTGTGCATCCTCTATCGCGTGTACAACGGGGAGTGCTCCGAGGAGTTATTCGGGTTGATCCCTGCCGCATCCTTCCGCCACTGCCCTACGCGACAACACTTCCATCCTCACCATATAGATGGGTGGCAGTCTTCTACTGTGCGTTTTTCCAGAACTTTCCTGCCTCGCATAGCAAAGCTCTGAAATGAACTTTCGCCTGCGGTATTCCCGGACCGATATAACCTTCAAGCTTTGAAAAAAAAGAGCGTACTTCTACCTAAGATGTCGGCAACACACTTGCGACTTTTCTGGTGTTGTGTCTATGGGCGACGGTAATCGTTTACCATCAGGCGATCCGTTTGCTCGTTTACCCCCTATCTATACCATAAAAAAAGGCAAGCCGGTGGGAATAGGGTTCTATGCGCTTCGCTTCTCCACTGATGCGTAGTCTCTTAGATCTCACAGTTGAATTGATATTCCGGGATTTTACTAAATTTCAGAGGAAATTCTTAAAAAATACACTGTGATTTGATGACATTGCTTAAAAACAACCGTGCCAAATTTCAATACCCTAGTCTTTTAAGCCTAGCACTTGAAATATCTAGATGTCATCCTGATCCCTACGTTCTCGTATCATTACGATAAAAAGTAGCCTATGTATTAGATGTCCAGCTATCTATATAGCAAATTTGCGTTAAGTTTTTGAGTGCAGGAGTTACAAATATACACAAAACACATTCACGCATGCATTATAATTGTTTAAAGCACTGTATAGTAGCTTCCGCTTTTTTTGACTCGTAAACTCACTTTGTCGGACCCTAACTGACTGCTCCTCTCATCCACTCATTGGTTGACTGGTAGAGATCCCTTGAAGGGATAGGTCCATCTTTGTAGATATATATTAAAGTATGCCAATTGTATTTTGTTTATTTTCTTTTGTACAAAAATATAACTAACAATTTATAATTTACTGCGTTGCTATGGATACATGCTTTTACTTTAATATAACCTTAGCTTCGGCAGGCTATTTACAGGTCCACCCACAATCACGGTGTAAATTAATCGAAGCGGTAATCAGGCGTGATGAATGCGTTATTAATTGCCTGAACCGACCAAAATGGCGGTATATCGACGTTTCGGGTACGAACAAACTTTGGTTGGGTTCACGTGTTACGTTGATGATTTTGTGGAATTGTACTAGACATATTAATACCTATCTTAGTTATGGAGTTTAGGAAAGTTATGCATAGGTTGCATACATAAAACCATTGTTTATTTAGCTCCTTCGCTACCACACGTTCACACCGGCTACGTAGTGTGCGATACATAATATTTTACTAAGTAATTAATATTAGTTTCAGTTTTGGTCAAAACTATTTATTGCGTCATAGAATTTATAGTGTTATTGTTAACGTTTTAACAGTAGACCCTCCGGGCTTATTTTAATAAGTTAAAATAGCAGTTAGGTAAATTATAGTTTTAATGTAGCGGAGGTGGGAAACCATTGTTTGGAAATAACTTTAGTTTTGTAATTGTTGAATGTTTATCACTGAACAAAAATCACGAAAATGCTATTTTTATTACCTTCTAATACCTATTGTAGCACGAACCAGAAGACGAAGCGTTGGCAGGCCTCCCACTAGGTGGAATGACGACATCGCGAGAGTTGCGAGCAACCATGCAAGTGGCGAGTAGTTGTTGATTGTGGCGTTCTTTGGGGGAGGTCTTTGTTCAACAGTGAATGTCTTCCGGCTGATTGATGTCTTCGTACGTTTGCCTACAATGAGTAACAAAGGTTTTTCCAAATGTCATGCGCCATAATATGATACCAGTATGATTAAGAATGCCCCCGCATTTAATAGCAGCATAATTCAGCTCTTGGCTGATATTAAAATGCCTCAACATAGCTTATTAACTGCATTCTGACGCCGCTAGATTGCACAGATAGATAAGTTTCATACAAAGGCAGTGAACAAGGAAGCCTTTTAGGATTCCGTACCAGAACGAATATAAGCGAAACCCTACTTAATATCGCTGCACTTTCCATCGTATGTCTAACACGGGACTGTATTGCAAAAAAAGTTATAGAGAGACAGCTGAAATTAATTCATGAAGTGAAGTACAGTCAGTCACCAACATTAATATCTGCCACAGCGGTGCGTGCAAAAATATCTGACACGTCCTTCCGGCCCTAAAAATAGAGTCGTATCAGATATTTATGCACGCTTGTTTTATCAGATATTGGTGCTGTTGACTGTACACTCCTATTGCCGCTATACAGTATGGAGTGTCGAAGCACTGGTTTATTCCTGTTTTGTACTGTAATAGGCGTGAGAAAAATACAGGATATTATAAAATTCCACGAAATCTATTAACTGAAGGACATTGTCTGTCGTCGGCAGAATACCAATGGGTAGGAATTAAACTCCAATTTTGTCTTAAAGAAGGTCGTTTCATGAAACGCCCTGCTGACATTTTTATGCATGGCCGGGCTCTCATTGTGAAATGCTTGCGGGATGGAAAGATGCCAAAATGGCAAAAACGGAACCCTTATAGTTTCGCCATGTCTGTCTGTCTGTCTGTCGGTCTGTCTGTCCGTCCGCGGCTTTGCTCAGGGACTATCAATGCTAGAAAGCTGTAATTTTGCACGGATATATTTATAAGTAAACTATGCCGACAAAATGGTACAATTAAAAATTGAAAAAAAAAAAAATTTTTTTTTCGGGTACCTCCCATAGACGTAGTGGGGGTGATTTTTTTTTTTTCATCCACCCTATAGTGTAGGGTATCGTTGGATTGGTATTTTAAAACCATTAGGGGTTTGCTAAGACGATTTTTCGATTCAGTGATGTGTTTGCGAAATATTCAACTTTAAAGTGCAAATTTTCATTAAAATCGAGCGTCCCCCCCCCTCTAAAATGTAAACCGGTGGGCAGAAAAATTTGAAAAAAATCAGGATGGTAGTAAGTATATCAAACTTTCAAGGAAAACTATAACGGCTAAGTTTGCTTGAGAATTATTAGTAGTTTATGAGTAAATAGCAGCCTAAGGTATAAAATATACCAAATTTTGAAAGATTCCATAAAAAATACGAAATTCTTAGAAAAATATTACTTATTTTTTTCGTAATGGCTACGGAACCCTATTTTGGGCATGTCCGACACGCTCTTGGCCGGTTTTTGTTTTTCGAGCGATGTGGCCCGCCCATTGCCACTTTGACACTTGCATATTCTTCTTTTTATCAGTGAATTTAGTTTTTCAGTGAAAAAAGCTCGTATTTAAATGAAATCCTCACAAAAATACACTCATGTTAATATGTTTAAAATATGATATTACAATTTTCATACTTCAAAAGTTTCAACACATTTATCTCGTTCCTGCGGAGATTATTATTACATTTTCTATTATTAATTTTCCCTTGATATAACGTTTAATACTACACCGCTCTTAATTTGGAACAAAGGTTTCGTGAAGTTAAAAGGTTTTTAATTAACGGCCTCCAATTTGAAGGTACTGCATTGTTCTGCGGAGAAACCTCGCCAGCGTTGCTTATTGATGAGTAGTCAGTCCTAAGTATTGAATTCAGGTGATGTCTTCCAAACCAAAACTGTAATTTTCAAGGAATCTCCCTAAATACCGACAAGAAGAAAATGTACTAATTTGGTGTGTTGGTTCTTTACGTACCTATTTATGGCTTTTTATGAAAGCAACTACGCTCTTTTTGCTCTTTTTGGCCGATGGGGTCAGAATGTTCTCGAATGGCTTCTGCGGACCGGGAGACGAGCTGTCGGTAGGCCTCCAACAAGATGGAGCGACGACTTGGTTAAGATCGCGGGATCGCATTAGATGCAGAAAGCCCAAGACCGGTCTGAGTAGAGCGCCTTGGGGGAGGCCTATGTCCAGCAGTGGACGTCTTTCGGCTGACATGATGATGATGAATTACGCTCTTTTTACTAAATAATAGCCTTTGCCCGAGGCTTCGCATGAGTGAACTATTAGATCTAAGGTTTACAATTGAAATTAAAATTTAAAAAAAGTTGTTTGTCACAATATGAATGTTTAGGTTTGTTTTGTTTTGTTTAGTTTTTTTTTTGAACAATCTTAATTGTAATCTAAAGAATATTTTTACTTTAAATGTATTTTGATTTAATTATTACTTTTACTTAGAATTTGAATTCCAATGTATATATTCTACAATATATAAAAAAAACAAATTGTTTTTTATTCGAAATACTTGCACAAGTGCTTACATTTCTGCGATATTTTTAGAAGCTTTTCTTTAGCTTGCCCTGTTTGTTTATTTATTTATTTATTGTTTGTTTGGGTCAAATCTTAATTTGATCTTAATTTGACCCACTTCCAGTGGTCCGATCGGCTTGAAATTTGGCATACTTATGTAAATTTGGTGACAATACAATAATCTGTTAGTGACGTCTTGGCGGTCCTGCTAGGATCGTTTCTGCAGTAGGGAACTCCTCAATAGTTAATAACCGACTTGAAATTTGGTAAAGATATGTAGTTTAGATGACAATGCATGTACAGACAATAAAAAGTACATTCGGCAAAAAAAGCTTGTATTAAAAATGAAATTTTTAACAAATCTTATTACAAGCATTTATTTTATTTGCAGTGTAATGTTAACTGTGTTGTTCGAGAGGAATTTTTCAACTCAAATTTGAAGTGGATATCTTCAACCGATTGAGCTGAAATTTTACAAGCATGTATAAATCCGATGACAATGCAATATTATTATAATATGGAGTTGATCTGATACTAAAGCTAGCGGGTCACCATAGGAACTCTGTGCTAAACGACACGACGGCATCGAGTTTGGACTCGTTTGATTCGTCTTGACGAGT
>NC_133474.1:19263067-19279263 GCF_025370935.1 Choristoneura fumiferana | reverse complement strand
TACATTTCTGGAACGGAATGTCAAGCGCATACATGGCACGCGACGTCGACGGTCGGTTAGCAAACGTGCTAGTGGGCATAAACTCACAGTTTTCAATAAAAATAATATATTTTTGTCTGACACACGGTTGGTAATTTTAAGGTTTAATGATTATATTTCTCATATAGATTACAATCACTTACAGGAAAACATATATTTTCTAAGAACTAATTTAAAAATAATTGTAACCCCCCCCTGAATTAATTTAATAATTTATTAATTATTATTTTAATTTTTAATTTAAGAAGTATTTAAAAATTTTTTTAATCGTATGAAGTTATAAAAATCGGACAAGTAAAAATAAATATAAATAGAAAATGTGGTAGGTAATTTACTGCGGACAAGTAAGAAGGAAATTTGATTTGGCCATGTGATCGTCTAGTGTCCTACGTTGTGAATAGTAAACCAACCTCGTTTAGTAGAAATAAGGGATGTCTATCAATAAAAACTAACTAACTAATAAACTCTGTTGAATAAAGAACAAACTCACTAAACGTAAATGGAAAAGAATAACTAAGTAATAGGAATGACTGTCACTATATTACACAAATTTAAATGTCTGTTAAAATTGTAAACAAAAGGTTATATAATGAAAAATAAGCAATTATGTCTTGTGTCAAGGCTAGGGCCCCACCTCCGCCCTGGAGTTTTCTCCCTGGCTATTTACCAGTAGCTGTGTCTCTCGTTCCAAAGACCCTAAGAGACTCCAACACGAGACAGTTGAGTTTACTTGTCAATAGTCGGTAAGTTATGTAATGTCATTCAAAGGGGAAAGAGGACGCAAGAAACCAGGTTTACTAGGTCTCTAAATGCCCTATGCTGACCTTTCATATAGGTTCAGGAGGAAAACTACTTTAATAGTTATTTGGGTGTTTCTTAATTTTACTAAACGCGTTTAATTATTTATTTAAAATGTTCAAATCAACCCTGGTTTCTAATTTAAGGGGATCTAAGAATTGCAAAATATATACACCCAATTCAACTCAAAGTTGAGCAATTAATAAAACAATAATATTCTCACAATTAAGTTCAAAGTTTAAGATAATTTCAGTCAGTAATCTGTCATTAACTGAGACTGACTTGTATTTGCGTATGATTTGCAAGTTGCCTTGTAATAAAATAATAATCAGTCGTTGACCAAAAAATATTTATTATATAAGTGTCAGAAGTAGTTATTCTTCCCATGGTTTGGTAAAGATAACTGTGGATCGCTTTTGGTCGTATCCTAATTTAATTGTTATTAAATATTGGTAAGTATTCATTTGCATGTATTCATTCTCAGCAAATGACAGATTTTAAAATGTAATTTAAATGTAATAACAAAAAACCAATTGATTAAATAAGTAGAAATAATAAACATGGCCCTCCTTTTTGATAAAAGTCGGGCAGTTTAATGGATGTCCTATCAAGTCAACGTAATAGAACCTAAAGTCTTAGTCAAACACTTTCAAATACAAAGTTAAATTCTAAACCCCAATAAAAACAAATTTACCGCCTATCAAAACCTATAAATCTAGCTAATCTGCACTATTCTAATAAGAACCTTGAGGTGAAGCCTCGTAGTTTTCCGAGGTGCAATGGAAAACTACCCTAGACTAAACTAAGGGAGCGAGGCGGCCAACCTCTGTCTAGCTAAAACACCTAATCCTAGGCCACCCTAAGAACCTCGTTCGCGACCGTAGTCAGGGATGCTCCTGAGGTAGGACAGAGAGATATGTTTGGAATATATAAATATATAGATAAGACCAGCACCACCGATCTTACATGCACTGACCCAGCAGATACACCAAGACCGGGTACGCGCTGTGGGATAGTAACTCGACTGTCAGTTAAGACAAATATAAATCGAGTGCCAGGTCGAATCCCAACGCCTGATCCCGTCCTTTCGGACGTTAAATCTCCACACTGTCGTATAGCACCGTTAGGTTTCAGGTGAGGAGACCGGGAACCTCGTCCCGTACAGTCCCTACTTTAAGCAGATACAAAAACTAAGAAACTAACGTATTCTATAATCGCAAATTCCAGAAAGTTTAGAAGGAAGGATAGAAGGTAATGAGGAATGGCCCCGGAGAGTCGCCCCGTGCAGCCAAGGTAGGATGGTTAAAAGGAATGGCTCCGGAGAGTCGCCCCGAGCAGCCAAGGAAATAAGGTAATAAGGAATGGCCCCGGAGAGTCGCCCCGTGCAGCCAAGGTAGGATGGTTAAAAGGAATGGCTCCGGAGAGTCGCCCCGAGCAGCCAAGGAAATAAGGTAATAAGGGATGGCCCCGGAGAGTCGCCCCGTGCGGCCAAGGTAAAGGATAAAAGAAATAACCAGAACTTGCGAACACAGAACACGAAATAACCAAAATAACAGTAAACTTTAACAATTAAACACTATTTTTGAAATGAACGCACAACAACTAATTATTGAATTAATTAATTAAAATAAAGTGTGAGCCGGTCTCACTTACTTAGACAAAACTTCTGCTTAAAGAACTCGCGTATTCGAACGAAAAAGAACAACTGATCTCCCCTCTTGAAAGCTCCCCTATTTATATCCTTACAATGCAATCTACGAAATTCGATCAATTCGTGCAACTCTTGAAACCTCTTAAACTCAAGCAACCTACGCAGCTACTGAAGTTACAGCAGCAAAACATGCCCGTGCAACCCAGGCAACTCGGTATGCTTCCGAAATCAATGCAATCCTACATAGTAGCAACAAGAACAGTAGGCCAACTCTAGTAAACGAAACGAACGTAACTGTGTGTTGTTCAGTCTAATCGTTATCATGAGCTTTTAACTTAACTAATGTGATATAATTTTCTTATTATATGTATAAGTAAATAATATATTATACTACAAGTTACTTTTAATATATTGGCATCCACATCTCGTTTCGCAATAGCTTTGTGAAATATGTGTATTGATTATTTAATATGAAAAACATGCTCCATTTGTTAACATAAATATATGTTTAACAGGGAAGCTAGGCAAAACTGTGTACTGTCCTATTGTTGCAACTATGTCATTTTTTCTACCACTTGAGGTCATATCGGTCCTTCAAGTTCTCAGCGTGGGATTGTTTAAAAACCCATAAAATGTGTTAATTTATTATGTCCTAGTTAACTAGACTTTTCTCGTGGCTTTGCCCGAGCTAAAATAAAAATAGATCATTTGAGTTTAATAAACTCATAATAATATAATATAATTAATTATATTTGTGAATTTGACCGATGTGAAGGCTTGAACCGGTACAGCTCTCTCCCCGAATATTTTCGAAAGGTCGAAATAGTTTATTTTAACTGGAGGAAATATTCTAACAAACTATGAATTCACAAATATATGAATTGAACAATATAAAATTTATATTAGTTTAATTTATTTAGCATTTTCTCCTGTGAGTGTGTATGTGGCGTGGTGTGTATTTAAACCAAAAATAAACACTCAAAATAAAGAATGGAATTTTTCCAAACTTTTAACATTCAAATTATGAACAATCATAAATCTTCACAAGGCAATCTAGCTCAGGATAAAGGAACCAGGTTGTGAGGCTGATCTACCCTATTAGTACTCGCCGGCCCCCTCATAACAAGTCTTGCTTTTCGCTTGGCGACTAAGAAATGTGATTGCCGAACTGCCTCTCCCCAAACCAGATTACGTTAATAGCTAGGAGTCATAACCATCCACTAATCAGAAATAAAGTCTGAAATTTCCACTCAAAATAATGAATATTATAAATTTGGAGAATGTGTAGTGTATAGGCGTAGCCTAGCATTTTTGCTTCAGCCTGTTGGCTGCGTGTGTAGTATGGTGTTCCAGTTGCCAGCATTAATGCCGAATGTCGATCTGACCTGCCACACACTTGACCAAAACACATTATTTTGGTATCAATCCAAAATGAACACTGAGAAAAACACAAAATTAACCTTTGGTTAGTGTTAATTCTGTTATGATGTACAATATTAATCTGCTTTTACCAAAATCAACCTTGGGCTAGTATTAATTTTGTTGCAGATAATATCGTTTGTTGTTATTTTAAAAGAATACAAAATTAACCTTTGTTTAGTATTAATTTTGTAAGAATATTATTTGTTGTTGTTTTATTTTCAACTTTTATTTCTGTTATGACTTTTTCTTTTAATTTATAGTAGGTAGTCACATTTTGAACTGATATGCGTTCTTTACAAGTGCATGTTGCCCTAGCATCATCCGCACGGAAACACCATTTGATGTGTGCTGTTCAGAGGTAAAATGCCAATAAACCGTCTCCATTTCTATGAAATGTGGTACCATTAAAGCTCTTGTAAACAAATTCACTACTTCATTAAACATACATCCCATGTGTGTGTGTAATTCCCATTCGTCAATGTCAAAGTCAAAGTCAAATATTTTTATCGTCAATAATTTAGTATTGTCAAGAATGTTAACAAATATTCCTCACTCTAATTATCTCACAACCTTGATTGAGCAAAATGCATCCTTCCTCATTCTCTTTTCCATACTTGCTTTAAATAATGCAACAAATCACGTTTGAAATGTAAGACGTACAACTAATATAACACACAGTTATAATAATTAATCTATAAATCAAATAATTGATTGTTTTTTTAAAAAGTAATTAGTATATATTTCCTTCCAGTTAAAACAAAACTACTTGAAAATAGTTATAAACACAGAGTTGTATAAAACATTGCGTTAAACTACTTATCATGTTAAAACAATACCCAGTCCCTCTATCAAATGTCATTTGAACATCAAATCCACAAATATTAATATGCAAATTATTGCTAGCAAGACTTATGTCTTAAGTTTACACTCATCTTCTTATTATTTTTAGTTCTTAGCAAAATAAAAATTATATTAAAAAAAATATATATCGTTCTTAGGTTAACCGGAAGAAATCCCTCCAAGGGACAAACTCGCTCCCGCACATGTCATCCTGTTACCCGTCTACTTCATGTGCTTTCATGCACAACAAAGAACTCTACAATAGGATGTAATATAATAAAAATATCAGTAAATTGCAACCTAGCTACTACTACCTGATACTAGAAGTTCATGCTTCTAACATATTGTAATTAATTAACAATAAAACAATAGATTCTATCTTCCCTTTTTTTATATCATCTGTTTCATCTATACTGTGCACCATTAGTAAACGACAAGCTGGCCGGGATGCAATATTATTGTACGAGTGGTTTTACATAGATGCAAAAATTAAATGATCAGACTAAATAATAAAAATACCTACTGCATTTAACTAAACACATTACTTGAGTTCAGTAATAACTGTCAACTCAAACCACACATGTACACCAAAAATCAAGTCAATCCGACCACTAAGAGCTGGTCAAAATCAAATACCAAAAATCGACCCATGCTAACAATGCAAGTTAACTAAGACTTGTTATAAGACAGCGTAAAGTAAAAAGTTGCGATTACTGGACGTATCAAAATTGGATGTAATGGTAATATTGTTAGCAATTAAAGTATTTTAAGTAAAAAAAATTGTAACAGTCATAAAGATATCGTCGTTCCTTAACTTCGTTTTAGGGTTCCGTATTCATGAGTGACAAACGGACTCTGTCAGTATCACTACACATTTTATCTGTCACAAAACCATATATCGAGAACCGCATTAGACTGACAACTGAAATTAAGACCAATTTAAATCTCTACTGCCGCTAAAATAACAAATAACTAAAGGAACATCAAATCAAGAACCAAGTTTATACAAGAAACGTATTATTATTTTTTTGCTTTCGTGGTAGCGCTTAAATGTGCCAATTCCAACAAAATAAATATACTGCATAATTGCATAAAACAAATAACAAAAACCAATCAAGCGCGAGTTAGTATTAAGAAAAACTAAACATTCATTTTAAATGTTTAGAGATGCACGGAACTCTCGGCGCGCGAGCCAAACCTGCACCTAGCAGTTTTTTTATTAAGTATATAGTTTCAGCGAAAATTACTGTAACACTTAGTGTTATTAATTGGATAAGTGACACTAGCTAGTGACTAGGTTAGGTGGAAGAGATCTATTTTTAGGGATAAGCTAGCCTTTGCTCTGCTTTCTGTGTGTTTGCATTTCATTTTATTTTATTTTTATGTGCAATAAAGAATCTACATACATACATACTATTATTTCTCAAAATTGAAAATTATTGGATCCATTACATTTTACAACAATAAAATAATAAGCTAAAAACTTGATCATAATTGTGTCAAACTGAGTTAAGAATGTACGTTTACACTTTAGTCACGGAACCATCTAAATATTATTCACTAAACACGCTTTTAAACTTTAGACGCTTTCTAACAAAGCATTTCTATTACGCTCTCAATTGGTCTAAGCGTGCGATACCGCATGTTTGGTCTCAGTCGGGTAATAAACAAATCAAGCCTTTTTTTGTTTATGCTACCTTGCACTTGCTCAAAACTTCATGACACTTCACTTAGAATGACTTAATGACGCCATAGAACCATAGAATATTTATATTTAAAGCTTCGCTTTTTAAGCTATTGGCATATTTTAAACCTAAATTGTACGTGTTGCCATTGAAACAGGTAAATAAAAATGACACTTTTATGTTTAACTTGTTTACCCAAAATTAGCCTAATAGTAAAAGTTTAATATTCCTTACGAACCTCTGCATTATTGAAACTTGCGCGTTACCGACTTAATATTTGCCCAAAAATATTCAAAGTTGTAATAAATTTCCAGTTTGAATTCACGTAAAATTTTAACCAATAATAAGTACTAAATGAGTTTTAGGAAATATTAATCTTAAACCTAATTTCTAAGACTGAACATCTGATTCAAACAAGATACATACTGATCTAATAATCAAAAATAATACAAAAAATATACTCTCCCCAAACTATAAAACTCTAAAATAAACTGAAAAGAATTTCTCTTCCCCATTTCATAGACTTTTAATTAATTCACTTTTTTTTTTCACAACAAAGCATCATAAGATATAGAAAACATCGTGATGTCATGAAAAACATCGCGGAGAAACCTGCACAAATCCACAAAACAGTTAAATGACAAGTGAGAAACTCTCAAACTAAACCGTGCCGAGCCCGTGTATAATCACAGCCCAAGCTCTTTAACTATGCGGAGAGGCCTGTGCCCTATAATAAGATACAAATACCGAAATGATTATGATAACTCTCTCCCCCAACTATAAAACTGTAAATATCTAATTTATATTTTTATTTACATAGTCATTGCCCGTGACTCCGTTTGAGCACAACTCGACTAGATGCAAACGAACGATGCAAATTTGTGGGATAAAAACTATCCTATGTGTTTCCTCGAGACTCAAATTACCTATGTATTGAAATTCATCTAAATTGCTTAGACGTAAAGAGACAACAAACAAACAGACAAACTACAAACAGACTTACAAACTTTCGCATGAATGATATTATTGGGTACGTATTTAATATGGGCAAGGCCTATGTCCAACAGTGGACGCCTCACAGCTGATATGATGATGATGATGACCGTGTTCAATAAGAACAACATTTTCTAGAGATAAATTCTCACTTTTGTTAATAGAACCGATTTTTTTTTTATTACTGGTTCAAACAGCAAGAATTAAATATAATGAATTTAAAAATTACCAAGATCAGTAACGCACAAAGATAATCAAAATATAATCCTAACCGCTACACACTGTATGAGTCTAGTGACACTCCTATGTCAATATAATAAAGTTTACTTTTCCTATACGAAAACAAACAGCTGACAATTTGTGTACGTGAAAGAACTGCACTGTGTTTATTTTTTTAAAATTCGGACGGACACGCCAGGTACCTGAACACAACCCGTATTGTAAAGTGCGGTCTATTAATAGAAATGGGACGTTTTGTCTAACTTCTGCTCCGTTTTTGTCATTATTGAATGATTTGACAACGAAGAGAAAGACAACTTAAATTAAAAATAAAAACTGACGATAGAGACTATGTGTACATGTTATTGAATTCATACTGTCAAAAAACAAAACTAAGCTCATTTATTTTTAAGTGAAATGTTAAATAAATAAATGAAGTGAACAATTGCGTCTGACCAAATACGCATTAATATAAAACTTTAAAGTGAAAATAATAGTGACTTAAAGATTCATGTCATTAAATATGTTCTAGTCATTCCTCCCTATAGATATTCTTATTCTAAACGAATTAATTTTTAATTTAAAAGACACATCCCTTATCTACTTTCCATTCTCACGACAACAAATTGACTGCAAAACAGTCGTTAACGTAACTATACTTGTCCGAGTAAATAACCATAACTTGAAAAACTATAAACTACAAAATCAAGCTGTGTTAAGACTAAAAAATAATAAAATAAACCCAACTATATCCTGGTCACGGTTTCATCAAATTGTAACCCCCCCCTGAATTATTTTTAATTAATTAATTATTATTTAATTTTTAATAAAAGACGTATTAAAAATGCGGATGAAATTATAAAAATCGGACAATTAATAAAATAAATAGAAAATGTGGTAGGTAAATTTACTGCGGACAAGTAAGAAGGAAATTTGGCCATGTGATCGTCTAGTGTCCTACGTTGTGAATAGTAAACCAACCTCGTTTAGTAGAAATAAGGGATGTCTATCAATAAAAACTAACTAACTAATAAACTCTGTTGAATAAAGAACAAACTCACTAAACGTAAATGGAAAAGAATAACTAAGTAATAGGAATGACTGTCACTATATTACACAAATTTAAATGTCTGTTAAAATTGTAACAAAACGTTATATAATGAAAAATAAGCAATTATGTCTTGTGTCAAGGCTAGGGCCCCACCTCCGCCCTGGAGTTTTCTCCCTGGCTATTTACCAGTAGCTGTGTCTCTCGTTCCATAGACCCTAAGAGACTCCAACACGAGACAGTTGAGTTTACTTGTCAATAGTCGGTAGTTATGTAATGTCATTCAAAGGGGAAAGAGGACGCAAGAAACCAGGTTTACTAGGTCTCTAAATGCCCTATGCTGACCTTTCATATAGGTTCAGGAGGAAAACTACTTTAATAGTTATTTGGGTGTTTCTTAATTTTACTAAACGCGTTTAATTATTTATTTAAAATGTTCAAATCAACCCTGGTTTCTAATTTAAGGGGATCTAAGAATTGCAAAATATATACACCCAATTCAACTCAAAGTTGAGCAATTAATAAAACAATAATATTCTCACAATTAAGTTCAAAGTTTAAGATAATTTCAGTCAGTAATCTGTCATTAACTGAGACTGACTTGTATTTGCGTATGATTTGCAAGTTGCCTTGTAATAAAATAATAATCAGTCGTTGACCAAAAAATATTTATTATATAAGTGTCAGAAGTAGTTATTCTTCCCATGGTTTGGTAAAGATAACTGTGGATCGCTTTTGGTCGTATCCTAATTTAATTGTTATTAAATATTGGTAAGTATTCATTTGCATGTATTCATTCTCAGCAAATGACAGATTTTAAAATGTAATTTAAATGTAATAACAAAAAACAATTGATTAAATAAGTAGAAATAAAAACATGGCCCTCCTTTTTGATAAAAGTCGGGCAGTTTAATGGATGTCCTATCAAGTCAACGTAATAGAACCTAAGGTCTTAGTCAAACACTTTCAAATACAAAGTTAAATTCTAAACCCCAATAAAAACAAATTTACCGCCTATCAAAACCTATAAATCTAGCTAATCTGCACTATTCTAATAAGAACCTTGAGGTGAAGCCTCGTAGTTTTCCGAGGTGCAATGGAAAACTACCCTAGACTAAACTAAGGGAGCGAGGCGGCCAACCTCTGTCTAGCTAAAACACCTAATCCTAGGCCACCCTAAGAACCTCGTTCGCGACCGTAGTCAGGGATGCTCCTGAGGTAGGACAGAGAGATATGTTTGGAATATATAAATATATAGATAAGACCAGCACCACCGATCTTACATGCACTGACCCAGCAGATACACCAAGACCGGGTACGCGCTGTGGGATAGTAACTCGACTGTCAGTTAAGACAAATATAAATCGAGTGCCAGGTCGAATCCCAACGCCTGATCCCGTCCTTTCGGACGTTAAATCTCCACACTGTCGTATAGCACCGTTAGGTTTCAGGTGAGGAGACCGGGAACCTCGTCCCGTACAGTCCCTACTTTAAGCAGATACAAAAAACTAAGAAACTAACGTATTCTATAATCGCAAATTCCAGACAGAGTTTAGAAGGAAGGATAGAAGGTAAGGAGGAATGGCCCCGGAGAGTCGCCCCGTGCAGCCAAGGTAGGATGGTTAAAAGGAATGGCTCCGGAGAGTCGCCCCGAGCAGCCAAGGAAATAAGGTAATAAAGGATGGCCCCGGAGAGTCGCCCCGTGCAGCCAAGGTAGGATGGTTAAAAGGAATGGCTCCGGAGAGTCGCCCCGAGCAGCCAAGGAAATAAGGTAATAAGGGATGGCCCCGGAGAGTCGCCCCGTGCGGCCAAGGTAAAGGATAAAAGGAAATAACCAGAACTTGCGAACACAGAACACGAAATAACCAAAATAACAGTAAACTTTAACAATTAAACACTATTTTTGAAATGAACGCACAACAACTAATTATTGAATTAATTAATTAAAATAAAGTGTGAGCCGGTCTCACTTACTTAGACAAAAACTTCTGCTTAAAGAACTCGCGTATTCGAACGAAAAAGAACAACTGATCTCTCCTCCTGAAAGCTCCCCTATTTATATCCTTACAATGCAATCTACGAAATTCGATCAATTCGTGCAACTCTTGAAACCTCTTAAACTCAAGCATCCAACGCAGCTACTGAAGTTACAGCAGCAAAACATGCCCGTGCAACCCAGGCAACTCGGTATGCTTCCGAAATCAACGCAATCCTACATAGTAGCAACAAGAACAGTAGGCCAACTCTAGTAAACGAAACGAACGTAACTGTGTGTTGTTCAGTCTAATCGTTATCACGAGCTTTTAACTTAACTAATGTGATATAATTTTCTTATTATATGTAAAAGTAAATAATATATTAAACTACAAGTTACTTTTAATATATTGGCATCCACATCTCGTTTCGCAATAGCTTTGTGAAATATGGGTATTGATTATTTAATATGAAAAACATGCTCCATTTGTTAACATAAATATATGTTTCACAGGGAAGCTAGGCAAAACTGTGTACTGTCCTATTGTTGCAACTATGTCATTTTTTCTACCACTTGAGGTCATATCGGTCCTTCAAGTTCTCAGCGTGGGATTGTTTAAAAACCCATAAAATGTGTTAATTTATTATGTCCTAGTTAACTAGACTTTTCGCGTGGCTTTGTCCGAACTAAAATAAAAATAGATCATTTGAGTTTAATAAACTCATAATAATATAAAATAATTAATTATATTTGTGAATTTGACCGATGTGAAGGCTTGAACCGGTACATTAACAATTAATGCGTAGATTTGGGCTTGTGGTACTTCGTTTTCGTGTACGCTTGAAATGATGATAGATTTGGATTACAATTTGTAAAGTAGAAAGCTGTATTTTTCATGTAGAAGCTGTATTTTTTTTTATGTAGATAGCTGTATTTGTAATGTAGAGCTGTATTTTTATAGTTCAGTAGCCAAAATGGCAAAACCGGAACCTTAAGTTTCACCGATGTCTGGCCTGTCTGTTTGTTGTCTGCCGTCCACGGCTTTGCTCAGGGACTATCAATGCTAGAAAGCTGTAATTTTGCACGAATAATATAATTATGTAAATTAATGCCGACAGATTAAAAAATTTTTTTTTTTAGAGTACCTCCCATATATTATGTAAAGTAGGGTTACTTTTTTTCTCATCCAGTCTTATAGTGTGGGGTATCGTTGGATAGGTCCTTTAAAACCAGTGGGTTGTTAAAATGATTTTTCGATTCAGTGATTTGTTGCAAAATATTCAACTTTAAAGTGAAATTTTCATTAAAATCGAGCGTTAAATTCAGGATGGTAGTTATTACATCAAATTTTTGAGGAAAACTATAACGGTTAAGTTTTCTTGAGAATTATTAGTAGTTTAAGAGTAAATATCAGCCTAAGGTATAAAATATACCTAAACTTGGAATATTCCGTACAAAATACTAAATTCTTAGAAAAATATTACTTAATTTTTTCGTAATGGCTACGGAACCCTATTTTGGGCGTGTCCGACACGCTCTTGGCCTGTTTTTATATGCCAAAAATATACTCTTATCCCAATATTTCAACAGAACGGGATATCGTTACTAAAATGGGGAAATAATCAATCTCAGAATAAAGAGACAAAAGACTTAATTACTTACACAATTTTTGGAATTTGCCACGAAGGATTTTAATTCAATTAACAAAAATTATAAGCCGCGGGTATATATAAAAAATATAGCAGTCTTCAATAAAAAAAACTGTTTCCTAAATAAAACTGAAAGCAGCTAGGCGATAATAATATAAATTCAAAGCGATATTACAGTCGGTTCAGTAGATTTAGACATTCGCTCACACGTAAAAAACCCGCACGTTCATCTTCCAAAATCTTATTTTTTGTGACACTATGCCGAGATACGTAGCCAAATTTAGAAAATGTATAATCCATGAAAAATAAAAATTCCTCTCCGTAACTATCAATCACTTGCAAAATAAATTTATATACAATGTGCGACATGTATTTTTATAACACTTGGTTTTAGGGTTACGTAACTCAAAAGGAAATAAGTTTTTGGTAAAAAAATCATTTTTAATACAAGCTTTTTTTGCTGAGGGTTTTTTGTTGACTGTACTTGCATTGTCGATTTCGAACTCAACCAGAGCTCATTTTCAGAGAATTTAGATGTATAACATCTGGTAGTATGGTGTAAGGTTGTGTTGCTCTGAAGATGAGCTCTGGTTGAGTTCGAAACGCGTCAGTTGATGGTTAAGAATCAATAACACCTTACTATCATGCTAAAAGATGGTAGATAGACGTATTGGTTCTTAACCGTCGAAGTGTATTGTGGTGGTGGTGATAGATGGGTTTGTGTGATTTGTGTGTGTTCTTACAGTGTGGAGGTAGAGGAAATGCATGATTACGCATATCTTGCATAAGCTTAGCTATCATAAGGTCGCGGGTGAGCAAAGAAAATTATTTTAGTTCATTTGCTGTACATTGCTGGCAATTATAATTTTGTTAGAAAGTTAACAGTCTGAATTTTAGTTTATTAATTAAAATTTTATGTCATGGCTAAGTTACAGAAATACGTTACTTTAACCTGCCATAAAACGTTAGGCTACCGGTAACACACTGTACAATTTCCAAGAAAACTATAAACTTAGCGAAAGCAAAACCTTGCTAATAAAACCTAAAACGTAATAACCTCGTGCTACGTCGTAGACGGGCTACGAGCCACGTAGACCCTCTACGTGGTGGGATTTCATTTTACTTTTTGCGGAACCTATATGAGGCGGGTGAAGGTGCATAAATTGAGCTTAGAATGAACTCACCGATGCATTTTTAAAGCATTTTCTGAAAGGAATTGCTGGAATATTTTATATCCATGAAGTCGTTTTATTTTGAATATGTTAGCTTAATGTTATGCATGAGTTTATACATTGTTTTATTGCGGCGTCTGACCGTGTTAGTATAATGTCGAACTGACTTATTTGTTCCTGAAACTAAGTTTAGAAACTTGGAAACTTGTGTTGATGACTTTCTGTTTCATGCAATTAAGATGATTTACTTCAGAAACGTTATCTCTTACGCTTGATAAAATTTAAACATTTTCATATTATGAAATATATTCTCAACTGCAATGATACACTCTCTTTTTATCCTTTGTGTTGTTATGCATTTGTATATTTTTGACTGGTATTGTTGTGAACAAATGTACCTTCTATCTTTTTCAGTACTAGGTATTAAATAATCAAAGATGTCGACGTGAAACATTACAGTTTTTGTGAAGTAAAATTATATCTCCTCCGACCGGGGCTTGAACCTTGAATTCTCTCCAAGAAGTGGTTGTCCGTCTGGCAATCGTTTATCATCATTATGTTCAATGACATACATATCACTTGCATGAGCTGGTTACTTCATCATAAAGCCATAATAATAATGTTTGTCATAATCTGTTTGTCATAATTATTTTTTCACCGAATCCATTAATTGGTCAGAATTGTTATAAAACAAACCTTACCTAACCAAACAGAGTTCTACAGGATAACTATTAAAAAAATATATATAACAAAAAATATGTCATTTTTTTTATGACAAACATACATTATGACTTTCAATAATTATGCTACTAGACACGCAGCCTACCCACGTGCCTACGCTCCTAACTAAATCTACTGGCAACCCACTAAATATTTAATTTTATTCCGTGCGTATTCCATTGTCACGACATTGTTGTTACACTCCATTGCCCCGGTAGCTGTCGGACGCACGCCTGTCGTGCGACAGCCGGGACACCTTGACGTCACTACCTTGGAAACATTGGAAATAAAAGTTGCAATGGATGGAAAAAATCTAAAAACTGTTGGAACGTGTTCTGTTATCGATTCTAAGTATCCTCCGCCAACTTTTTTTCGGCTATCTTCCATGTACAGACTTTCGACCCTCTTCAGATTTATTATATGTATAGATAGATAGATAGATGATAATGGTAACACGGGCTATTTTCCGCAACTCGACGACTCTATTTGCGCCTATTTTGCGTGGTTGTGATTATTAATATAAAAAATAATAACAAATTAAAGACGTTGTTGTATAATTTAAATTTCAGAAATAAAAATTATACTCAATGTTTTGTTTTTGTAAAGCCCTCTAAACTTTCATACACTTATTTAAGAAGGACATTGTTAAATTAAAAAAAAAAAAAGTTTTTTTATAAATGTGGTCGGACTGCAAAAACTGCCAGACTATAAGATAAGGCCGACCAAGACGTACGTGAAAGAGTTTAATTTTAGCTATATAATCCTTTTTTTTTCATTCAATTTTTCGATGAGGTAAAATGAAGCTGTCACGTGGTAGGTACCACAAATTCTGTCGGACACAAGAACCTGCCAACACAGGATTTGGCCGACCACTTTTTTTACTATCCTCAAAAGGTCTCTATCATATCAATAAAAGTTTCATTATTTGATTTTTCAATGAGGTTTTTTTGATGAATTTTTGCACCACTTTTTTTTCATTTGCGCAAAATTTGCCAAGTTCAGGCGCGGCTGACAAAGAGCAGTCGAAGCTATTAAAAGTCAGCTACCCCCTACAGATTAGGTATTTTCTATTTTTTATAAGGTAGGGTTTCTTGCAGTCGGCTCCTGGACTATTACAGTCATTAAACAACGTGTTTCCATACAAATAGCAGTGCACTAAAAAATCAATAGTGCACTTCCAGTTGTCCTAGAAGCTTGAAATTCGGTACGAAGGTAGCTATTATAACACAACTAACTAGTAAATTCTGAAAATTTGTTGTTTTTTTATGTCTGTCTGTAAATATTAATCACCAATTTAATCTGACTCCACACTGCGTACATTTTGCTTAAGAGTAGGGCTCTGCATACACTGGATATATTAAATCACTCGGAAAATCAAGAATATCTTCAAGACACTATTCCCGTTTTCATACCAATACATGTGCACGGAACCCTCGGTGCGCGAGTCCGACTCGAACTTGCTCGGTTATTTATTTTTACATAAAACAGACCGTGATTGACCACTATCTCGCCTGATGTTAGCTGCAGATGAGGCCAAAAGTGTATCTCACTGGCTCAGTAACAGCCTATTCACTCTCACCTTGAAGAGCCCTAGATTGTATTTATCTGGAAATACAGACGACGGTAGCGAATTCCATTCCATAGCAGTTCACATTATGAAAGATAAAGCAAACTCTTCGGCGGGCCAATGGCACACTAAACTACATAAGGGTGAAGCACGCTTCCCCCCGTCCTGGAAATACATTGGGAAAATAGAGATGACGAGGAATTAGATCATGTAATCTCTGCGCCACTCTCACCAAAATGTATCCGGTAAAAAACAGCAGAGCCAAGCAAAACTCTACGACAAATATTCAAATAAAGATTTTACTCTTAAAATGTATTTTTCTGTGTAAGTAAATAAATATTTTTTCTCTCGCTTCTTTACTATCTTCAGTCTCTAAATGAAAGAGCGTTTTCTATTTACAAATGCTCAATTAATCTAA
>NC_133474.1:19229739-19263057 GCF_025370935.1 Choristoneura fumiferana | reverse complement strand
AGGATGATGATGACGGTGATGATAGGATGATGATGATATGTACTTTCTTTATCCGAAATAATACGATTGACCTGTTTTTGGCTAGATCCCTTTCAAATCATGTTAAGCTGATTCTACAGTATATTCTACCATCGTTTCGAAGAGACTACGTTATCCCTGACTGAGAAGAAATACAAGAAATTCAACCATTGTGGTTCGATTGGCAAGAACATATTTTTTTATCATAAAACTGACCCGTGATTGATCTCTATCTAACCTGATGAAACGTGCAGATGAGGCCAGAGGTCTTACTAGTTCCGAAACAGCCTATTCACTCTAGCTTGAAGAGCCCTGATGCTATGATGGGAGCGAAATCCACTCCTTTGCAGTTCGTATTATGAGAGATTTAAGCCCCATTTAGACAATACGATAAATTGCATACAAGTTTCACTATAGTGCGGTATTTGTTTAATCAACTGTATTCATTGTCCTTTAATAGTCTGGGATGTAATGAAACTTAGATGCAGGTTCTTGCATGTTGTAAATGGGGCTTAAGTTAACTGCTTCGTGAATACCAATGGAAAACTAACTACATAAGGGTGAAGTTTGATAGATGGATGTCGTTATTACTTTGAGAAAATCTCTTATCTCAAATCGTCAACAAAATTCACATTTAATTTATTTTAAAGTAGTGGTGATATTGTCGTGAAATGTAAGATAAACGGATAATTCTCCAAGCCTGGCCTACTGCGATACGCTTCTAAATACGCTTAATATTCATATATCCGGGACTTTATTTAATATTTATGAATGTAACAAATTCACATGAAGTGGAGTGTAAAATCCAGCAAAATCTCTCAATGCTTAATACATACACGGAGGGATATCTCAAAGATGTTCGTGCGGAGTAAACAGAATAACAAATAATGTATTCTTGTTTCTTTGTACTGTTTGAATGCTTTCTTTGTTCGTATTTATAATAGTCAAAATACCACAAACGGGACTTATCACGCTATTATTACACAAGTAATATTTACCTCGACGTTTCGGCAACGTTACAGTTGCCGTGGTCACGAGTAGACTGAAGTGTGGGGTGTCAAGTCTGCCTAGCAGCGCGAGTCCTTCGAACTACCCGCACTTGATCACTAATCGCGATCGCGTTTGTGGTATTTTGACTATGAGTGAGAATCAAGAAAGTTTAAAACGTCGTATTTGTAATGTTTGTAGAAATTTTCTTCTCAAAATTATCCTTTACAATCTTATTCTTACAACAGATTAGAGGTTTGTTAGGGTTCCGTTGTTAAAACGGGACGGAATACCATAGACGTATATAGAGGGGTGGGGGGCCGCACCCCAGGATGTTGGGCTACCAATTCAAAATTCTATAATACTGATATCTTCGCACAAAAATCCAGGACAGGCCCCTCCTGAAAAATAACCCTAGATACGCCAATGCGGAATTCGCGGCTTAGTTCAGAGATGAAAGTGTTAGAACGTTGTAATACAGCGTGGGAGTAGGTACATAATATTCACAAAATCCACACTAATATTATAAATGCGCAAGCGTGTGTGTTTGTATGTTTGTCCGTCTTTCGCGTCGAAACGGAGCGACGGATCGACGTGATTTTTGGCATAAAGATAGTTTATAGGCCAGAGAGTGACATAGGCTACTTTTTATCCCGGAAAATGGCTATAGTTCCTGAGAGAACAGCGCGCGATGACCGAATTCCACGCAGGCAAAGCCGCGGGCTAAATCTAGTGGAAAAATAAAATGAAAAATTGTAACTGTACTCATTGTGCAAAATTAGGTACAGTTTTATTGTACAACAGTCTCTAAGCTAAATTTAAAGGGTTTCTTATTACAACTATGGAACCTCAAAAAATCGAGCACAGTCGGTCGGGGTGACCTCTCCATTTGCACACTTACTTCCTTTTATCTCTCTAAAATACTTTTCATTTTCCTCAACTTGGATCATTGAGTTTGTAAAACATTTAACGAACTTAGCCTGTTAGAGCATTCATTTAATTATTTGCGTGATTCAGTTTTGAATAAGTTTAATTCCGACCTTTTACGGCCCGTTCACACTTTTCCAGTAAAATCGGTCCAGTAGCGATACATTGCTGGGTCACAATACTAACGAGTCGTACGAGACAGATCGAGCACCGCAGTGTCATGCCCATTGGAACGATTTTACTGGAATAATGTGAACTGGCCCTAATGGCCGGTTTAAATTATTCCAGTAATTCATGATGTATTTTAATTGTTTCAGGTGCGAAGCAGAAGGAATGTTAAAAAAAGGTAAATGCCACATCAGAAATGTCTGCTTGGGTTCCAGCGACCGCGATATTCTTTGCGATGTTCTGATCTACAACTCAATTGATCTTTTATGTATTAATTAACATAGAGAAGTATCCCGGTGCGGGACGATGTCGTCTCCCATGTCCTCTATTTAGGTACCCGATTTAACCAATCTCCAAGGAACACGTCTAAAATATGCTTCGGTTGTTTGAGCAACAGTATCAGCTATACAATTTTGATTCGTTATTTTTGGTTCTTTGATTTTCGGCGAAAAACGAGGATCCCTGTCTTTTTATTAGAAAAAAAAATAAGCTTTTTCTCATCATAATTTAATTGTTAGAGATAGCCGCCGAGCGTCACAGCCCTAATGTAAACAAATGAGCAGCCTTGAATATACAATAGAGAGAGAAAAATAAAGTTAGTTCGCGATTGACCGCTTCCAAACCAAGACGTTTTAATTACCCCCTCCTATTTCTGTCATCAGAAGTGGGATGGTAGTGAACCCATTGCACTTCCTGTTAAATATTTTTCATCACACTTGCTCGAAATAAAACTCTCGACCTTAATGTTCTTGTCATGAAACCCGTGGTCGGTAAATGAGTCATTGCGCGTATAAATTTTCTTGCCATGAAGCCCAAGGTCGGTAAATGAGTCAATGTGCGTACTGTGCCCTTAGTGTAAGTTTTCGGTACAAAATACGTCTCGATCGCGATCACGTTAAAATCTCAAATCGCATTTAAACACAAACATCGCAAACGTTCCGCTAGAGGCGCTGTTCGTCTTTGCATACAAATTAAGATTTTAACGTGAACGCGATCGAGACGTATTTTGTAACCGAAAACTTACACTAAGGGCACTGATGCTGCTGCGCGCGCTGCTGCTGCCCACACGCCACGCGGCTCAGGCTGCGAAGGGGGAGGGCGGCGGGGCCAAGAGCGCAGCCTAAGGTATCGCCAATATTTAGAAGAATTATATTTTTTCTTTTAGGAATATAAAATTTTACTCGCAAATGTGATGAAAAACATTGTATGTCGCACGGGCGGTACTAGTATTACGAACATCGACTCATTAAATCCCTCAGTCTTCGACTTCGGGCTTCTAATAGACCCTCGTTCGTAATTCCTTATTTACCGCCCTTAAGACACAATGTACTATTATTAAAGTATTTTTAATTAAAACAGTTTAAAAAACATTCTATAGTAGGTATACATTAGGAAAAAACATACAAAACTTACATATGTTCAGTTATTTTGCCTTCGTATTTATGAACTGGCAACATTCCCATGTAAACATGTCTTAATTAACGTGTTCCACGTTTGATAAATAATTGTTTCGTTAATTAAACAATACCCTCGCATTTCGTCGCGAAACAAGTCGTTTCAGATCTGCAGAGTTTCTTTGGAACCGTTGGAACCTTTATGATTTCGAGTACCGTAAGCAACAATGGTGGCGTCACAATTTGTGACATAAATTTCATTGGCATAGAGTTCAAAATACGTAGACAGTTTTTTTCCCATGTGACAGTTCAAATATTAACCCTGGGATACATCAACTTGTATAAATTTAGAAGGGTTGCGTTTCGTTTTTAGAAATCATTTTAAAGATGTAGGTAAAAGGCTCAAGAAAACTTAAGAAAAGTATTTCCATATTAAATATAATGACCCGGATAACTCACGTCTTAAACTCACGTCACGTTTAACTCGCGTCGTGCGTCGCGCGAGCAGAGCGGCGGCGCGCAGTGCGCGTGTTGCAGCAGCCGCTGAGTCGCGTTGCTCCGAAGACGAAGGGCTACGGATTAGCCCGAAACATGTCGAGCTAAACTCGATTTAAGACGTGAGTTATCCGGGTCATTATATTTAATATGAGTGAGTCTCACGGTAGTTTCATGTTCAAAAGTCTTTCCATTTAGTGTACGAAACTTAAGTATTTTGTCTGATTTGAGACGTCAACTTTACTTATCTTGATTATTACATTCTAGTTGTACAGTCGAGGTCAAAGATATCTTTACACTTTAGTACGCCGTTTTCAACCTTTTGGTTTTAACGGCACACTTTTCGTTCATCAAATTGTCACGGAACTCCAGTAAAAATAGCCAAGTGCGAGTCGGACTGGCGCGTAGAGGGTTCCGTACAGTACACCCATAACATGACATAACAGACAGCGGAGGCGGGGAGTTAGGGTTTTGTTGGCACCTTTAGGTACGTAACTCCAAAAAGCATACACTTCGCGGTAATCTCGGCACACCGGTTGAAAACGTCTGCTTTAGTACCTTGCCGCTGTCATTTCTTCTTTGAAATTTTGTATACTTAAAATCGTCAGAAGGCAGTGACAGTAGAAATGAATTGAAATGAAATGAAATGATTTATTTGGGGAATATGGGTATGGGATGGTTTATTTTTATCTTTGACCTTGTCTGTACTGTATTCTACTTCTCTTTTTTCTTTTTTACTTATTAATTTCTATTTGAGTCTGAAATAAATGCATTTTAATGTATTTCTTTATAAAATGTTCTTTTGATCAACATTGTTTTTGTAGTAAAGACAAATTGTTTATAGCTTACTAGCTTATGCCCGCGGGTTCGCCCGCGTTGAGCTCGGTTATCGCGCGCTTTTCCCTCGGGAACTGCATTTTTCCGGGATAAAAAGTAGTCTATGTCACTCTCTGGCCCTTAAACTATCTCTATGCCAAAAATAACGTCGATCCGTCGCTCCGTTTCGACGTGAAAGACGGACAAACATACAAACACACACTTTCGCATTTATAATATTAGTATGGATTCGTAGCCGGCCTACTGAGCTGATACGGCCTAACTATTACCTTTTATTTGTTATGCGTCGGTTGACCTTCCATTTTTGACCTTTAAATGTGAACTTTTGCCTCGCTTGCTAATTAGGTAGGGGTGACGACAATAAAAGAAGGGGTGTAGCGCAAAAATTAGTTAGTCTAAATAAAAACCTTTTTTTAACTCCTGAAGCAAATTTTATCTATGTAGTTAATACCTTTTCACTCATAGGTTGACTTATAGGGATCCCTTAAAGGGCTAAGTCCGCCTTTGTACATGTATCTCAGTTTGTCAATAATTGTATTTTGTTTTTTTCTCTTGTACAATTACATAGGGTAAACGACGACGGTCGACGACCAGGTGGCGAAGTGGTTAGGGAACCTGACTACAAAGCTTGAGGTTCGATTGCCGACCAAGGCAGATATTTGTATGAATAATACGAATGTTTGTTCTCGGGTCCTGGATGTTTAATATGTATTTAAGTATGTATTTATCTATATAAGTATGTTTATCCGTTGCCAGTACCCATAGTACAAACTTTGCTTAGTTTGGGGCACTGACATAGCGGTGGTTCATTGATACGAACAACCGCAAAGTTACACCTTTTTTTTTATTAAACATCGTGCCAAATTTCATGAACTCGTGGTTGAGATTTCGAGAATTTATCTCAGTTCCGTGGGACTATAGAGATAAAAAGTGGCTTACGTTTTATTCCAGGCGACCAGCTATCTACTTACAAAAGTTCATGTAAATCCGTCTAGCCGTTTTAGCGTGAAGGAGTAACAAACAGCCACACATACTCACATACTTTCACCTTTATAATATTAGATAGTAGAAGGATATCTTGTGTTAATTTTGCTCGCTTTACCTCATTACAGACGCGCTCGTCATCTTCATACAAGGACTGGCTGTATCTGTATTAACGTATTATGTACTTACATATATGTAGTATACAGCAGAGACGTCATTATGTGGCTGCGTCTCAAATAACGGTTGTTACGTTATCACATCACACATTTGATTACAGCACAGAATCTTTTCAGAGAATGCGTGTTATTTTCTCCCTTGTACGCCTACAATATTTTTTTGTGAATAAAGTTTAATAAAAAAAAAACAACTGTGTAAAGAAAGCTTTAAATAAAAACTAAAAAGAAGAAACTATTCTTTCAGTCTTGAACTCTGTTTAATACTAAGTATCTATGTATTCATAGCGAGTTCAACAGTCGTTGACGATACAGTATTGTAAATGTATTCTTATTTCTGTTCCTTGTAAAGGTTGCCTGGAAGAGATTGCTCTGAAGCGATAAGGCCCTATTGCTTACCTTAGAAAATCTTTATGTATATACTTGTGTTCTCTGTACTGTTTACTGTATTGGTGTGCAATAAAGAGTTATTGTATTGTATTGTATTGTATTGTATTGCTTGCGATTGGCTCCCTAAAGCTACTTTTACACATGCTCGTTACTAGCATGCTAGCAAGCATGCTTTATCAGCATGCCAGTAATGGAGCATGCTCCATGGACTCTTTACATTTGTTAACAATAAGCGTGCTTGTTTTGAGTATGCTCCTAAATAAGCAATACTCCGATACACATGCCTATTGATATTGCCAGTTCAAAGTCAGTGTTTGCCTCGGCCATTACCGTGTTCTACGGCTTTCAGGCCAAAAAATATCAAAACCTACGGCCTACGGTTGCAAAGCTGTGGCCGTTACGGCTTTTCGCAAAATCAAGGGTAATAAATTAATTAATTTATGACAATACAATACAATACAAATATTCTTTATTGCACACCATAAAGCAGTAAAAAACTTATAATATAAACACTTAGATTCACGGTAGACAATAGGCGGCTTATCGCTTAAAAGCGATCTCTTCCAGACAACCATTTAGGTACAGAAATTATATATGTTACAAAAAATAGGTGGCAGAAACAGAAACAGAAAATAAAAAACAAACAAAAAATATAACATTCACTTTTAGTATTTTTTTTTTTGCAATCTTTCACTTGCAACTCTCGTGGCACTACCAATACTAGCATGTTCAGTCAAGGGCAAAAATATGTATACACTTTAGTACCTTGTCACTTTAACCACTGTGACAGTTCATATATGGCAGTTCAAATATGACAAAAATAGACAAGGTACTAAAGTGTTTATATATTTTTGCCCTTGACTGTTCATTAAGCAAATGCGTTCACACTTGCTTATTTATTACCTTGCCCTATTCCACTCCCGCATTAACTAGCATGTTCAAAAATAGCAGGGCAATAGCAATTAGAGAGCATGCCACTAAAAAGCATAGATAGTAGCATGTCCTGTACACACATGCACTCTGTGCTAGTAGCTTACGTGCTAGTAACGAGCATGTGTAACAGTAGCTTTAGTTAACCAATCACAAACTGATGTCAAAGTTGTGAAACGGACCTCACGTTCACGATACTAGTGCCAACTAACCTATAACAAAACCCTCATTGTGTCGAAACATCTGCACACACTGGAACTGCGCGCTAGTAGTATAGTCTGGCAAAAAAGAGTAGAAATTAAAAAGTAGCAACACTGTAGTGTCATCCCTTTCAAAGCTTTCAAACCAAAAAGGGAGGACACTACAGTGTTGCCACTTTTTAATTTCTACTCTTTTTTGCCAGACTATAGATTGTACAACAAGAGCATAAAACGAGCCATTTTACACAAGACGTTCATATAGCCACGTCGAGGGGAAAATGCTCGAGTTTTACGCTCTGCTTTTCACTTACATCGCGAATAAATGAAATAGCAACAGCGGAAACAATTGTTCACTTTCTATATACCTTTTATTTTTCATTCATTGTTGTATAATTATACGTTTTAGTTTTATTGATTTATTTTGATTGATTTGACTTATTTTTAGTATTACATAAATTACAAATTATTAAAAAAATATGTAGAAACTTTTTTGTTTGTGGCTGCATGTTGACAAGCCGTTGACACATGATTTTACTTTATGCACTAGAGCATAAAAAGTCATTTTATGTCGCCTAAATCCAGCATAAACACGAACTTTACGAGCATGAGAAGTGAAAAGTAAATTTCGTTTATAGTTCCTTGATATATTGGACCTCCGCAAAGTAACGCCTGATTCAACAAATTAAATTGAAAATACAAACTGAAATATAGATGCACAGAAAAAACAGAAAAATAAGACCATCACTGGGAATCGAACCCAGAAAAAAAAAAGTAAAAATTTGGAATTAAAATAAAAAATACAAAAAGATTCCAAAAAACCAATCTCAACAAATTAACTACAACTATTTTTAAAGAGCATGAATTCTTCCATATTCAATCCGTTCCTTGCTTGATTGCAGCTATTAAAATGAAATCTACTCCCAAATTTAATTTAGCAGCGACGTCACTCCATTTAATTACCACCTCCTTTAATATTAAAAGCAATAGAAATGGACACTTAAGTAGTACGCAACAAGATCAAATTCCAATTAATGCGTGCTAATTGGTACGCAGAGACGTCAAGCCTTTGGTATACTTCGTCATTTAATTAAATGTAGAATGTACCAAGGGCTGTCAGAACTCTGCAGATTTTAGGATTCCGTAGTTTCAAGTTTTTAATCTACCTAAGAAGCCTTTATAAGTAGAACTTTAAGTCTTGTTTGACCATTAAGTACCTACTCATTTATAACTTGTAAAACTTATTAAAGTAAAGCCAACGAGACGAGATAAATTATGTCATGCGACAGAAAGGGAGCGAAATAGTAATAATAACTTATCAGACAAAGATGAAGTAGGTATATCTCGTCTCGTTGACTTTGTAATAGTTTTTCTTTTATATTTGTTATTCCTCCTCTCGGTCCGCAGAGAAGTTAATTGCTTGAAAATTAGGTTCTGAAAGGAACATACACGATAATATTCTATACCTCTTGCTATGGGTTCAGTAATTCATTCGTTGAAAATTATACTAGGTGTTAATTATTGAACTGAAAAGAACTGGTAGTTTGTGCACGTCAGTGGCGTTTCCTCGTTTAAGATCTCTTTTGTCGTGATAAGTCCTGTTTATGGCATTTAACTATAATCAAAACTGTCAGAACAAAACGCCAGTATTAAATCATCTAACCACTTGGCAGTCCGGCCGGAGCGCGCGACCGATTTGCCTCCAGTTTCCGGGTTTTTTATCGACGGACAAACCGCGCTGTACTTCCACAATTTTTTAACTACAAGGTTTTGAGTAAATACGAAATACTGAGACGTAAATTAATGTTTAATATTTATAAAACAGTAGCATATAATTAAAGATTTGTGCACAAAATCATGGTTAAACTTTATGACACTAAAGTATCCACGGGCGGGTTGAAGCATTTTGGTTTTGGATACCATGGTATCGTCGGACTGTCAAGTGGAATTATATGCAACGTCGCTACATTTTTATTGCAATATTGCATTTGTAAACCTCTAAACTGCGCGTGCATAGTAAAAGAGGTATTAAAAACCGGCCAAGAGCGTGTCAGACACGCCAAAATAGGGTTCCGTAGCCATTACAAAAAAAAACAAGTATCTTTACGGAACTTACGTCTTTTTGTTGAGAAGCGCAGTTTTTCGGCAATAACTCAAAAACGGTATACCTGAGACCCCGAGACCATGTTGAAACCAATTTTCGTTGAAAGTATTTATTAAGCGTTACCTTTCCATATTTTTTGCATATTTTTTGGACAAACGGTTTACAAGATAAAAGGGGGGGACACATTTTGCTACTTTGGGAGCGATTATTTCCGGAAATCTTCACTTCAAAAGAGCTGTCGAACTACGTGCCACACGTTGTAGCGAGTTAGAATTTTTTTTTTTTCAATTTCTGTTACCTGTATGGAGTGCCCCCCCTAGAAATATTTATTTTTGTAACTTAACTACAAAACTAAATAGCGGCTTTTACAAGATATCTGTACTCCAAATTTCATTGATATACATCTTGTAGTTTTCGAGTAAAATGCCTGTGACATACGGACGGACGGACAGACAGACAGACAGACAGACGGACTTGACGACACTATAAGGGTTCCGTTTTAGCCATTTTGGCTCTGGAACCCTATAAAACGCATCCTGCTTTAACATAGTGTAATTGCTCCTCTCGATTCTGAATAAACTACTTTCAAGTTTTCAGTTATTTAATTAAAACATTGTATAAATATTAAAAAAAATATATACGTGTCTACTTGAGAACCTCATTAATTACATTTTGTCGTAGTTTTTAATTGCCAGCCGTTTCTAAGGACTACTTATTAAACAAAAAATATTCTAAAAGAATAGTCGACAGTTCTCCACAGTAATTAAAGCACCATTTACGGCACAACCTTCGTTACTCGCAAAATGGAAATGACATTTTTTTTTACGTAAAAACAAAAGCAGAGCGTTTCTTCTTTTTAATTAAATATTAAGTTCTCAGAGAAATGTCTAACCATAAATTAGGTTAAAAAGCAAGGCTTATTAAAGAAGTTAAGTAATTTATTTTTGGTTACGTTTTGAAAAAGAATTTATGCAAATGCGATTAGTGTGTTTGTAAGTTTAATGTCGGCTTGAAATTTAGCAAAAATAAGGTTCTACTACTAAAGGCCAGTATTCAGTTTTTTTTTTTTAGTGAACGCTTGAGTGAGTGTCATAATTCAAAAGCAGTGTCAGAGCGTAAATTACGAGAACCAATGAAGAAATCCAATTCAGCCGCAGCTTAAACTAATTCATTGCCAAAGGCGCGATATCGCGTCCGGTGCTATCTTCATCTTAAGGCATCTTCCTAATAGAACGCGATGCGCGATGCGTGTGCGCGCGATCAAACACATTGAACTCAATATGCGTCCTAACCTGACAATCGCGCCTGACAGTCGCATCGCTTGGGCGCTCTACACTTAGTCCGCGGATCACGGCGCGATTTCGCGAAGCGAACTTGCCCGCGAATTTAACAACGACTCTACACTCGCAATGGTTCGCGGTATTTTCACAGTTAAATGAAATGGACGTTGAAGTAGCTGTTGCTGCGTCCCTAACTTTATGCGCGTGTGTACATGTTAAAAATTGGTTAGGATCCCACAAAATGGGTTCCGCTTGGGTAATATTCTAAAAACTGTAACTCCAGCTCGTTTGTCCATGTTACGCTCACTTTTTTCACCAATTTCACAACGACGGTGCAGGTCCGAACACTCGAACGACTCGAACAATACTGACCGTCGCGGACTGCGAGTGTGGAGTCATGCCAGTTCGCGTCGCGTTCGCGCTTCGCGCTCCCTTTGACGCGGGACAAAAAACCGACCAAAATTGGGGAACAAAGCGCGAAACCGCGAAGAATATGCGAAACGGCTCTACACTTAGCGTTCGCGCCCCTTCGCAGCCATTGCGCGCGATCCGCGGGCTAAGTGTGGAGCGGGCTAGGACGATGCGTATTGCCGCGGACGCGATTTCGCGTCTTCAAAATTATTAATATTTGAATTGGAAATATCATACAAAAATCTTAGCAATTTATTATAAATATATTTTATTTGACAAAATCACGCGTCTTCGTGGATGGGACTAGGTATATTTATTCAAGCCTATATAAATAAAAGTTGTCTATTTTGTAAATAACAATTGTTTATAGCGACATAACTAGGGCTATGCGGTATTGGGTTTGATGGCAATACCGGTATTATACCGGTATTCAAATTTTGAAAACCGGTATCCCGGTATTTCGGTATTTTTTCGGTATTTTCCGTATTTTCCCCTTATTTTTCTTTCTTTCTGTATAAGTCTGTTGTTTTGTTGAAATATTACCAATATAAATGAAAAGCAAGATTTAATAAACTTCCCTTTTAATGAGCAAGTACTAAAATAAAAACCTGAAGTTAACTAATACTAATATGGGATTCTCTAATTTTTCGGCGAAAATTGTTTCACCGATTAATAGTTCCCTACCAAATTTTCGCATAATATCTTTTGCTTGTACGAGGCTCATTAAATATCCAGTTCAAGCTTGAAAGGTCTCTACTGATGAAATCTACGCTCCACCCGGAACCTGCTCAGCTCCAAAACCCCGAGAGCTTTCAGCTCAAACTTCAAAACCGTTTCGAATGCCTGTGTAGCGACGTGGACGATTACAACGACGGGTTTGTGGAAGCTGTCCATACGGTCGGGTCTAACTTCTTCAAAATCCGCCGTACTATAACCAATAGGCTCTCGCGCTCTGGCCTTAGGCTCATGGAGGTGAGGCGTGAGATGCTGCTACAGTCCTCTGGTGAGGTGACGCTTGTCGCTATCGGCAGTTCAATAGGCAGGCAGATCTCAAAGTCTCTGAAGCGCGATGTACGCCGATTTAATACCAAAAGCATTGAAGAGTCTATAAAGCGTAACAGAGGCTCTAAGGTGTTTACCAGGGATCTGTCTGGCAGTCAAAGCCGGTTAATGAAGTTGAAGACCGACGACGGCAGAATCATTTCATCCAAACCTGAGCTGTTGGGGGAAGTGGAGAGGATTTAGGGATAGCGACACGACAACCCGAACACCCGTCGAAAATCTAGCTAAAGACCCGAGCGCTAGATTAACCCGACTCTATCACGAAGACATCCCGGACGTCAGCCTGTGCGAGATTAGTATGGCCCTCAAACAGCTTAAGAATGACAAAGCCCCGAGTGACGATGAAATTACAGCCGAACTCCTGAAGGCGGGTGGTAAACCAGTCCTTAAGGACCGTCCGACGCCGTTTAGTTCCTCCACCAACGGAGAACGCCGAAAGCATGGAACAGAAGACAGTGGTGGTGGAGCGGGGAGTCAGAAATGGAGGTGTGATCTCTCCGAAACTGTTCACCGCTGCATTGGAGGATGCTTTTAAGGTTCTGGGCTGGAAAGGACGAGGCATTAACATTAATGGCGGGTACGTCACTCGCCTTCGATTCGCCGACGATATTGTAGTCATGGCCCATGGCTGAGACCATGGAGGACCTCAGTGCTATGCTCGCAGACCTCAGCAGTTTCCGACCGAGTTGGCCTAAAAATGAACATGGGCAAGACGAAAGTCATGTCTAACTAATGTCCATGTTGTCCCAACTCCCGCAATAGTCGGGGGCTCTGCGCTCGAAATTGTTGACGACTATGTATACCTGGGACAAACGGTCCAGTTAGGTAGGTCCAACTTCGAGAAAGCTTACACCACAAATAGACAAAGCAAACTTGTGGGCGGTAAATTTTAAATTTGAAAGTAGATTAAGAGGTAACTTCAAAAGCCATAAGTCCGAAGACAAAAGTTATTAAAAGTGCTTGCTTGTTTGAAATTATAGTCGACTATTACTATTTTAAACACAAAGTCAAAATACCGAAAAACCGGTTTTGTAGATATTTAATACCGGTATTAAAAAAGGGGAAAAAATGTCCGGTATCCCGGTTTTTCGGTAATACCGAATACCGGTATCCATGCCCTAGACATAACCTTACACTAGGGGTAAGTGTTTAGATACATCTACGGCCTCCTACGATTTAATGGTACCACTCAAAGAATTTCCTGAGGAACGTATATAATTTACGATCGTAGTTGGAGTGAGTAGCCACATTTCACATATATCCCACTATGTTGTGTTCAGTGCCCTTAGTGTAAGTTTTCGGTTACAAAATACGTCTCGATCGCGTTCGCGTTATAATCTCAATTTATATGGAAACACGAACAGCGCCTCTAGCGGAACGTTTGCAATGTTCGTGTTTCCATACAAATTGAGATTTTAACGCGAATGCGATCGTGACGTATTTTGTAGCCGAAAACTTACACTAAGGGCACTGTCCATATTGAGAAGGAAATAAAAACGCCGTATCTTGCATTAGAATATAGCTATATTAGAGGTCACCATCATCATACCAGCCTATATACGTCCCAATGCTGGGTACTGGCATCCTCCCATAATAAGAGGGCTTGGGTTGAAGTTTCCACACGGCCCTAGTGCGGATTGGAAACTACACACATCATTGATTTGCTTCATATGTTTGTGCAGGTCTCCTCGCGATGTTTTCTTTCGCGGACAATATTTTGCCCAAATGATTAATTTCCCATTCGAGAGATTTTTTTCTGGAACTGTAAACTATTTAGTGTATACATATTTCAGGACTATGTTGTAGGGCCCTACAGGTTAGGTTAGTTTTTAAAAACCCGAAGTACTAACATTCCGAAAAATATTTCCGGCAAAAAATTAGAGAACTGTACAATCTTATATTTAATAAAATACCGTATAACTCACGTCTTAAATCGAGTTTAGCTCGGCATGTTTCGGCAGCTGCAGCTTGCGCGACCAGAGGCGGTGGCGCGCAGTGCGCGTTTGCAGCACCGCCGAGTCGCGTTGCTCCGGAAGAAGGGCTACAAATTGGCCCGAAACATGTAGAACTATATGCCGTGGTGGCCGAGTGGTTTGACCTATGGCCTCTCAAGCAGAGGATCTTGGGTTCAAATCCCGGCTCGCACCTCTGAGTTTTTCGAATTCATGTGCGAAATTAAATTTGAAATTTACCACGAGCTTTACGGTGAAGGAAAACATCGTGAGGAAACCTGCACAACCTGCGTAGAAATTCAATGGTGTGTGTGAAGTTCCCAATCCGCACTGGGCCCGCGTGGGAACTACGGCCCAAGCGCTCTCATTCCGAGAGGAGGCCTGTGCCCAGCAGTGGGACGTATATAGGCTGGGATGATGATGATGTAGAACTGAACTCGATTTAAGAGTTGAATTATCCGGTATTATTATTTCATGAAATATGAGTGAGTCTCATGGTAGTTTCATTAACAAAACCGTACAAACTTTTTAGAAATACTCAAAAGTGTTACATTTGACATATATCTTGCTATGTCTCGTCCATATCGACGAGGCAGTAAAAACGCCGTATATCTTGCATTAGGAAAGAGCTGGAGCGCAGCTTGCCCTTAGAGGAGGGGCCAGAGAAAGAGCGGAACGAGGTTATTTAATTTATAAACACGTTCGGTGCCAAGTCATACGTCTGCGATCGTAGTCCTATGGCCTTAGGCCGGTAACACGCTTGTGTGCCAACAGAATTCGTACTCCTATGCCAGTGACACTCATTCGTGACTGCGATAATTTCGGCCGGCTTAGCAGTTATTTCAAAAATCTAGTCATGTGGGGTAAACCTCCGCAGTGGTTAAGCGGACGCAAACGCAAACACAAACATTTCGGACTGAATACATATCACATACATCAGGTGAGATAGGGGTCTATCACGGTCACACTAACTCTGTTTGCATTGTAGACTTCCTTCGTATTAAATAAGTAAATATCACGGGACAATTCACACCAATTGACCTAGTCCCAAAGTAAGCTTAGCAAAGCTTGTGTTATGGGTACTAAGCAACGGATAAATATAATTATGTAACGATAGATACTTTTAATATACATATTAACAAACCCAAGACCCGAGAACAAACATTCGTATTTTTCATACAAATATCTGCCCCGACACGGGAATCGCACCCGGGACCTCAAGCTTCGTAGTCAGGTTCTCTAACCACTAGGCCATCTGGTCGTCGTATTGATGTAGATATGCTGCAATGACATCTGTTGACTGTTTTCAGATAAGCCGCGATTGCTCCGTCATGAAATACCCCAAAAGTAACACCTAAAGTTTAAGTAACAGATCAAAAATACGATTACAATATTTTCTAATAATGTAACTGACGGACTAACCCCCACCATCCATTGATTAATTTATTTGACGGATAAATGTGATGCCGTCTCTGGTTGCTTTGTTCGAATAGACGGAGACGGCATCACACTTATCCGCCAAATAAAATGAATCAATGGGTGGTGTAACAGCGCCTAAATATTTTTACCCTGGAAACTGCCCTGCGGGGCCTACTACGAATTCTAAAATCGAAGTTCGTGTCGTTCCGTCCCTCTGACACTTATACTATTTTATACAAAGTGAGTGGGACGATACGTACGAACATTGATTTTCGAATTTCGGAGTAGGCTCTCTAGTTTCCATAAAGCGTGACGTGCCTCACGACACTGTGCTGCTGCCAACCACGCGGTCGATACTGACACGTTTACCCCCTAAATAATAAATTCCCCATTCATCTCTATTTTTTAATATTATTTTAAGAATTTGAATTGTAAGCAGCCGTTACGCTGCCCAAACTTTACAAGCTTTCATGCAAACCGTAGTTTTTAAATTTAACGTAAGCTCAGTGCTGCTGCTGAAGCCTCCTGCACCCCTGCGCTGATCTGAAGGCTAAGTACGACACCAGAGGTAAGAGTTAACAGTGATTCCGGAGGAGCTGAAGACTTCGAGCCCACGGTGCCCGTTACCGACGCCCTAAGATTGCCCTGCAGCAGACGAGGAGTTCTCAGGTGAGAGCTTCCTACAGCAGCTATTCTTTCGCGTGCTTTTTCATTTTATTTATTAATTTGTCGCGGGACGCCATATTTGCTTCCGGCACGTTCCTTCACCATTCCGACTTTCCTCTCGTTGCTCTTTCGAAATTTCTATACAGTCCACTTCCCCTTTTTCTTTTTCTTTTTCTTTAGGGTTATTAAATTATTAATAATAATAATGTAATAATGTAACCTCACGTTTAGGGGGTACACGTGTCAGTATCGACCGCGTGGTTTTGCAGCGGCCGCGGTGTCGTGAGGCACGTCACGCTTTATGGAAACTAGCGACTTATTATCAGCGATTTTATACGAGCTGAGATGCTGACGTTGCTAGTTTGAGGTTCTACAGCGTATTCCAAATAGGTTACTAGTTCTAAACCTTTTTACGCGACTTTTTGATAGAGGGTTATGTTTTTCGACTGTGTGTATGTGTGTGTTTGTCGTGTTTATTTCTTTGGTCCTCTGTGTAGCCTCAAAGGCTTGACGGTTTTTAACATACCTATGAGAGGTATCATTAAAGTCACTGTTAGATTGACATAGCATATATAGGTATTTCAAAATGGTGTCTGCAAAAAAAGGGAAAATACTTTATTTCAAACAAAATTATCTATGCACATTATGCTGGTATACCGATTGAACGGCATCCCATCTCTATCAAAGAAAAACCGGCCAAGAGCGTGTCGGACACGCCCGAAATAGGGTTTCGTAGCCATGACGAAAAAAATAATTAATATTTTTCTAAGGATTTCGTATTTTGTACGGAATATTCCAAGTTGAGGTATTTTTTATACCTTAGGCTGCTATTTACTCTTAAACTACTAATCGTTATAGTTTTCCTTGTAAGTTTGATTTGATAGACTTACTACCATCCTAGATTTTTTCAATTGTAATGAAAATTTGCACTTTAAAGTTGAATAATTTGCAAACTAATCACTGAATCTAAAGATTAAAGTTTTAGCAACCCCCTAATGATTTTAAGAGACCTATCCAACGATACCCCACACTACAACATTCGATGAGAAAAAAAATCACCCCCACATTACGTCTATGGGAGGTACTCTAAAAAAAATTTTTTTTTTAGTTTTTGAATGTACTGTTTTGTCGGCAGTTTACATATATATTCGTGCAAAATTACAGCTTCCTAGCACTGATAGTTCCTGAGCAAAGCCGCGGACGGACAGACAGACAGACAGACAGACATGGCGAAACTGTAACCTAATAAAAAAACTATTACCGATAGGAAATAAAAATTAAAGAGCTGCTGCCGTTCGTCGCTCTATAGTAGGTACTTACAAGGACCATCAAGAAAAAAAATTGGATTTGCTTTTCTTCAAAAAAACTTTGCTTAGCCAACCTTCCTACTGATATTCACTTCAGTTTATGTAAAGTACCGTCACGTTAATGGTATGCGCGCACGAGCAACTTTTGTCTCCGCTACTATTTTGTCTCAAACATCAAGTTTATGGGTAGTCGCGTCGCTACGTGTGCGCACTTCCATACGAACCCATAGATTTGATGTGAGAGACAAAATAGTCGCGGAGACAAAAGTTGCTCGTGCGCGCATACCCTAAAGACACGCCATTCCTTCCTTTAGGGGAAATGCAAAGGTTGAAGACCATACGACCAAGTCTTCATTGTATTTTTCTTCTCTTCTTGGTAGTAGGGCCAGAAAAATGGTACGTTGAGATGAGTGTTGGTTGTTCCAGTGCCAGCGCGGGTGCAGGCGTGACCGTGGCGACGACATGAGCGCTGGCGCGCTGCGCGCGGACGCGCGGGCGGACTCCACGCCCGGCTCCGACGCGGCATCACGCGCCTGTTCCCCAAGTGCCGGCCCAGGAGCATGCATCAGCACGACAGGTGAGCTGCAGTCTCCAGGCCAGCGGTGTTCTCCACTGCAGGAGCATGCGTGAAGACGACAAGTAAGCAAGACTCTACGCCACCACTGTTCTGCACTACCGGCCCAGGAGCTTGCATCAAGGCGGCAAGTGAGCAGCAGACTCCACGCCACCGCTGTCCTCTACTGCCGGCTCAGGAGAATGCATCAACGCGACACAGGTGAGTAACAGTCTCCACACCACCACTGTTCTGCACTACCGGCCCAGGACCTTGCATCAACGTGGCAAGTGAGCAGCAGACTCCACGCCACCGCTGTCCTCCACTGCCGGCCCAGGAGCATCAACACGACACAGGTGAGCAGCAGTCTCCACACTACCACTGTTCTGCACTACCGGCCCAGGAGCTTGCATCAACGCGGCAAGTGAGCAGCAGACTCCACGCCACCGCTGTCCTCTACTGCCGGCTCAGGATAATGCATCAACGCGACACAGGTGAGTAGCAGTCTCCACACCACCACTGTTCTGCACTACCGGCCCAGGAGCTTGCATCAACGTGGCAAGTGAGCAGTAGACTCCACGCCACCGCTGTCCTCTACTGCCGGCTCAGGAGAATGCATCAACGCGACACAGGTGAGTAACAGTCTCCACACCACCACTGTTCTGCACTACCGGGCCAGGACCTTGCATCAACGTGGCAAGTGAGCAGCAGACTCCACGCCACCGCTGTCCTCTACTGCCGGCTCAGGAGAATGCATCAACGCGACACAGGTGAGTAACAGTCTCCACACCACCACTGTTCTGCACTACCGGCCCAGGAGCTTGCATCAACGCGGCAAGTGAGCAGCAGACTCCACGCCACCGCTGTCCTCTACTGCCGGCTCAGGAGAATGCATCAACGCGACACAGGTGAGTAACAGTCTCCACACCACCACTGTTCTGCACTCCGGCCCAGGAGCTTGCATCAACGTGGCAAGTGAGCAGCAGACTCCACGCCACCGCTGTCCTCCACTGCGGCTCAGGAGAATGCATCAACGCGACACAGGTGAGTAACAGTCTCCAACACCACTGGTTCTGCACTACCGGCCCAGGAGCTTGCATCAACGTGGCAAGTGAGCAGCAGACTCCACGCCACCGCTGTCCTCTACTGCCGGCCCAGGAGCATCAACACGACAGGTGAACAGCAGTCTCCACGCCAGCGCTGCTCTCCACTGCCGGCCCAGGAGCGTCAACACGACAGGTGAGCAGCAGACTTCACGCTGGCGCTGTAGTCCTTGGGCCTTGGCAGAATGCGGGTGCTGCTAAATAGGGACTGTTTTAATGTTGAGAGTATTCTGCTAGGCAGGAACAGAGTTGGAAAGAAAGAAAGAAAGAAAGAAAGAAAGAAAAATGATTTATTAACGGCCCCAACAGTACCACCACCAAACACAAAAAACAATAATATATAACTATACAAGCAAAATTACAATAAATTGTATGGTGATGACACCAATTGTCACCGAAAAAGGGTCAAAAAAAGAAAGGGAAAAAAGAAAAGAAAAAGAAAGGGAGGGAAGAAAGAAGGAAAGGGAGTTGGAGACTGCACTGCTATAAATACGAATCCAGAGACGCCGGAAGCCTCAAAATGAACTTTGCCATGTCCTTATACGAGCACCACGCGTGTTTTTTTTCCTTTACTTGTAGGTATGTTATTTGTTTGTACCCATTGAAAGCTATGGCCATTGCCCTAGTTAAGTATAATTTTTGGCCATGTTTTATTTCCTCAGCGTTTGTTCTAACGATAAATATTCAATCTTTCTTTCTACAAACTGTTCTGACTATGACAAGAGGACGTACTGTCGCATTCACCGTCTCTTTCTAGCCACATCTTATACCGTGTGACAGAAAGAAGTGGAGAAAACGATTGTGATTCCAATTGCGTTAAACAATAAGGTCAGGGTTCATACATATCTCCCGTGTTATCATCGCTAACACTCACCATTCTTCCTGTCATTCCAGATTGAACTCGGGGCTGGAGGGCCGCGAGCTCAACATCAACAACGCGTCTTCGGACGAGGAGAGGGACAGCCAGCTCGTCATACTCAACTCCAAGGGGGGTGCCTACAAATTAAGAGACTCTAGGTATGGTTACAGCATCGAGCCTATACCCAATGAGGGCTATCGCGAATGAATTCGCCGCTAGAGGCGCTAGTGTAGCGTGAGGTCTCCGAAGTCAAATCTCATAGTTTTTGGGTGAGCCACGCGGTTTTATTTATAATAAGATTTTTTTTGTAAATATTTTGCATAACATGTCTTTCGGAAACTTTTGTCCTGTCTTTTTCCGAACAAAACGGGACTAAGCAACACTGTGGTTGCTGGATATTTTTATGGTACGGTTTTAAATACGATTTTAATCTAACTTTGTTTTAACGCCCGTAATAACAGACTTGAAAGCCACACTTAAAACTCACGCAACATGCGCCATCTAGTGAGACAAAACGATAGCCCTCATTTCGAAACTCATCAGTGTTTTGTTGCTTGTACTAAAACTAGTCATAACGCATCGTTAGACGAACGGGGCAGCCAGCTCGTACTCAACTACAAACCATGACATCTATGTACCTTACGGCACTAGACTGGCTGTTTGGAACAAAACGCGCGGCACTCAATCAATCCATATTACTTTGTACAACCCTGTTACGGACGTCAACAAACTGTAGTAAGGTTCACAAATCCGCTCTGTGAACAAATAAGTAAGAAAGTGCAGTCTATACATAGATGTCGATGCTACCAACTAAGAGACTGGGTATGGCCACGGCATCGAGCCCGTAACCCAATTTCGAACCTCATTAGTGTTTTGTCGTCATGTAAGGGAGGTACTCGTAAAACGGGTAAGCATGTTGGTGTTCGTATTGCGCATCCATTAACTATATGAGGCATTAACTTTTTTTTCACCACATTTTTTGTTTGTTTGTGAAAAGAAAAAATACATATCCAATACTTTCTGACGGACTAAATACCAAAATATTTAGAAACCCAGAAAACTACTCATTGAGGGCTAAAAGAGGCGAAATATCGCTAGATGGCGTTAGTATCGTGAGGTTTTTTTGACGTTACGGTCTTTTCGGTCGGTTTGTAGTCAGTTTGAGTATCATTTTGAAGACCGGTTTTGTGAGTATCACTCAATATAAAATTTCAACCACAAACCGTTTCGTAAGGAAAATTGTTGCTGGTCATGTCCGAGATGTAGAGGAATTAAGTACAAAACAGGGACAGTGTTCAATAATTCAAGCTCGCATCATAACGCAAACATCTATTACTAAAATTAGGTAGTTAAAGTCTATACAAATTGCTTTGTTAATGACAGATTCATATGAGTATGACAGATGACAGAGCCTAGATTATTTCTTCTTTTGGCCACTATGAGCGCTGCGATAGATTGAATCACCCCCACCTAGTACTTTGCACCCTCCCAATAAGTGCGCTGCAAACTAAAAAAGCTTGGGAACCGCTGCTAGTAGACGCATAGAAAAATCGAGTGCTAATTAAAGGTACTTAATTACCTAATCGCGGTCTGTATCCCGTAGAATATATGTGACGTCTAGACTGCTTAAGATTAAACGGTGCATTCACAAAACAAGTCTGTTTCCAACAATATGCAGTGAATATTTGATACGATTCACTCCTCAGACGTGGGTGCTACGAAAACTTCATGCAAAATGCATGATATTGTTTACATCTGTTTACACTAGAATTGTTGCTTTGACTGCTATATTTTCTTTCTATATCTATGCATACCTACTTACAAAATGAACGACATCTACCTAGTTAGTACAAAGTGTGCAGAGTTTCAACTTAGTTTGTGGAGCCTGTGATAGATAGACAGGCACATGAGTGATCCTATAAGGTCTGTATTCTTTCGGCTATACGGAATACTAAAAAGCATGGCACAAACCAACACTGAGGGGCTTTGATTAGTGTTAACTGACGGTTAAATGTGATGCCATCTCCGTCTTTTCGAACAAAACAAATAGAGACGGCATCACATTTAACCGTCTGTTAACACTAATCAATGGACGGTGAAACAGCCCCCGAGTATCTTGTGAGCGAAAAGCCTGAAATCAAAGTAATGTTTTCCTAAAATCAAATAAGTTTTTGTGGAAAGGGAGGGGCTCGTCGTGACGTTACACCGAGCTAAAAGCGATAACCGAATTCTTCTAGTTGGCTATAATCTTCATAATTTTTTGTTTAATTGACAAAATAAAACAAGCTTTTCTTTAGCTTGCCCTGTTTGTTTATTTTTATTTGTTTGGGTCAAATCTTGGAAGCTAAATTTGACCCAATTCATGTAGTCGGATTGACTAGAAATTTTGGCATACCTATATAAATCTGGTGACAATACAATAAATAGACAGCGTCCTGGTAGTCCGGCCAGGATTGTCTCCGCAGGACGGAACTTCTCAACAGTTAATGGCAGTGACTTGAAATTTGGTACGAAAATGTAGTTTGGATGACAATGCAAGTGCAGCCAACAAAAAGTACAGTCAGCAAAAAAGCTTGTATTAAAAACGAAATTATTAACAAAAAGTTATGTGATAATGGAACTAATTGAGGGACCTATTTTATTTTTGAGGAGAGTATTTTCTCTTTGTTACCAGGATAATAGAAATAGCAGGAGGTCGCGAGCTATACTCGCAGAGCCGGACCAAAGCGGTGAGGAAGCTCAGACATAACAACACACACAAGCACAACCTGCGGAACAAGGTGCGGTCGCTGGGGAAAGACACCATCGAATATTCGGACAACCATAGCAATGAGGTAAGGACTCAATAAAAAATATAACCATAAACAAGTTTACACCGCGAGCGTTGCCAGATTTTTTCGAGCAAAGCGAGTTTTTTTTAAGCTTTCGACTAATAAACCGGTAATATTTCGTCGAAAGCGGGAAAAAAAATCCAATTAATTGGTTTGAAATACGAACCTTTTTTGTGTTATAATTTTATTTAAATTTCAAACTAAGCAATCCCCCAAAAGCGGGACTGAGTCTCACGCGAGGGACATTTAAGTTTGGACCAAAATCAAGACGTCTGGCAACGCTGCTGGGACCACACAAAGTAAGACGGTTACTTACAGAAGGATTAGTCGAGAACCGTTAAAAATAAACTGACGCCAAGACAGTATGCCCATGATTAAATTCAATTGTGGCAATCTGTAACTGAGCTTGTTTAAAGTTTCGATATACCTACACTTGGTAATAACAAAATAATGTATTCGTTTCACTACAAGTTACAACTCTGCAGGGAAAAGTGACTCATTATTTTTGCTCGTCCTTTCACGCTGAAGATCTAACCACTGGCTATGCCACTGGTGATCTCGTATGACGGAAGACTTAAATTTAAAATGGCCGATTGGTCGTAATGATTATGATCCTAGAATTGAAATAGACTTTTTTCTCTTGTAATTTTACGGTATTTTATGTGTTAGATTTCTTTACAGACTTTCGGTTTAACCATCTCTCTCACATTTCAAAACAGTTGTTTACGTTTTTTCTAAACTAACAGAAAAGTTGCAACTTATGAACGAGGGAATATAAGAATCAAGTTATACTATAGAATCGGCTGTAATGAAATTTGCGTCACCAACTCCACAAAGAAATCTAACACGATAAATACCAACTCTTAAATCTTTAGAGAATGTTTTATAGTTCCCAGCATTTGTGTAGTTGTAACAGAACTTATAAAATGATGAATAGTAAACCATTTTTTGTATTTTTGTCCATAACCGGTATTGCTTTTCGCCTGTCCTACTAGTTATTATAATTACGCATATATTTTTTTCTATATTCATAGAATTATTTACATCATGGTAGCTAGTAATTTGACCTATGCCCTTTAGGCGTGGTTGTGGTTGTGGTATGATCGTGGGCTCGTGGGTTCGACCTCGGGCTCCTTTAAATTTCCATGAACTTTATAGCGAAGGAAAACATCGTAGGAAACCTGCAGACACCTGGCGAGGAAATTCAATGGTGTGAAGATTAAAATCTGCACTGAACCCGCGTGAGAACTATGGCCAAAAGACCTCATTCTGAAGGGAAGCTTGTGTCCTGCAATAGGCCGCGTATTATATACAAGGTGTTAATTAAATAACTGAAAACCAGAAAGTAGTTTGCTCAGAATCGAGAGTAGAATCGATTACACTATGTTTTAAATTAGGTTGTGTTTGTGTTTTAAAATCCTTTTTTTTATTGCGCCCAGTCTAAAAGTTACGACTGCAACATGCGCTAATTAAATATTTCAGCGAGGTTGCATACTATTTCGATAATTTAATACTGGCCGTTTTGCTGTCAATGTGTGTTTTTCTTCTAAAAACGTCAAAGCGCAACTGACAAATACAAATTATAAGTGTAGAGTTAGAAATGAAGTAGAATTACTGACTTAGCAAAACAGACGAATATCTTTTAAAATAATGATATATTTTCAGTTATTTAATTAACACCTTGTATAGGCGATATGGCTTATTAGTATTACTTAACGGGTGCAATGTAGGTACCTACTCGATTATTTATTTTTTTATTCAAAGAGATATTCTCTGCAATAACAATTTGAGTAGGTACTTAATGAATTCGAGTATCGCGTCCTGACTGTCGGGAAAATAGCTATCTGGCTCTTTAGCCAGGTAGCCGGTTCTTCTATTCGTCATATTATACGTTCTGTTTGTTTGTACTCATCAGCCATTATGCACGTTGCCTGTCCCCGATCTGTCATTTGATGTTTTGTTAAGTTTACCATTGTATTGGGCTGGTGGATTGCTGTTTAACTCTACTCAAATTAAGGGCGACGCTAGCGTCCAATGAGGGTTTCCGTGACTGGCTAGATGGCGCTAGTATCGCAAGGTTTGACAAACTTGACATTTGCGTCACAAATGTGATTGGATAAATAGCTAAATGAGCCAATCACAAGCAAGCCTGTAACGTCAAACGGACCTCTAGATACTAACGCCATCTAGCGATATTTTTCCTGTCAAGGAGACCTCATTAATTTCTATAATGATTATGATTATGATACTCCAATCATAATTTGCCAAATACATAGGCTAGATATCTAATAATGGAAAGATAGATAATTAGATAGATAATTTAGATAGATAATAATTAAAAGACTGACAACTGACTGACTGACTGACTGATGTCTAACAACTGGTAGCATGGTGTACGGTTGTGTCACTCTGAAGATAAGCTCTGTTTGAGTTCGAAACGCGTCAGTGTAGTGTGGTGGTGGTGATAGATGGGTTTGTGTGATTTGTGTGTGTTCTTACAGTGTGGAGGTGGAGGAACTGCATGAACACGCATATTTTGCATAAGCTTAGCTATCGTAAGGTCGCGGGTGAGCAAGGAAATTCTTTTAGTTCGTTGTCATTTATTGTTTGATTGACAAAAAAATGCTGACGGACCAAGTAGATTTTTTTTTACCCAAGAATTTACCCCATTCCTCGTACATTGCAATCTAATTTAACACCTAAAACTTATTTTGATTAGGTATTCTATAATTCTGTTGGATTAGCTTTCAAATGAACTTCCCAGTATACCCGGCAGGGGTTTCTGTGGCAAACAATACAGGCATGATTATTAACATTAAAGGTAACATTCAAAAATTGTGACAGTATACTCGCGAGAACTCTAGCGTCACCCTTACGTACCTAGATACTAGATATACTTAGCTATAAAACTAGAATTCTTTCCAGATAAACTTGCACAGGATAAACAATGAGCCCAAAAAAATGATATCACGACACACGTCGCCGACATACACGAATGGGGATCGGGACACCCGCGAAGGCACCATGGGGATCCCCAAGAATAGCTCCCCCATACTGGACCCCCATAAGACCAATGACGTCAGCACAAAGAGTAGCCCCATAGCCGTCGTAGCAGACGGCGAGGTCGTTGTGTTTGACGACAATGAGGATTGGAAAGGTGATTAAATTCGGTTTACTTTGCGTGCTCTTAGAATGTACGGTTTTTTCCCGCTAGTATTTTAACATTTCGACTGCAATTTAATATGGGTATTGTTTTGAAATTGTGTTTCAATGAAACTAAAGATTATTTAAATACTTAATTAGCAATATGCAAGTAGTATTTTAAAAACGGCCAGCAATATGCAAGAAGTATTTTTAAGTATCGTAAATTTGGGAAGAAATCACGAGTAGCGTGCTCTATATCTTAAAAACTTAAATATTTAATGAATTGAACTTGTGGTTAGGATTATCCTGTGAAATTATTTAAAGGAACGCGAAAGACACTGTCTCGCGTTCATAAAATTACAAAGCTTGAGTTGAATTCGATTTTTCCCTAACAACCGAAAGAAAATATACAGACATCACTAAAATAAGCATTAAACAAACTTATTTCTAGCGGCTATTTTGGAAAAAATCTCAACAGTCTAAGAGAACGCCCTTCTAATCTTTGAGATTCTTCTTCTTGCTATGTCTTAATAGTGCTTGTATCAATTCATGTAAAAGAAACGAACTCCTTTTAGATTCAGAACTCATCAGACATTGTCTTGCCCACGGGTCTTGCCAGTCCATAGAAGAAGCTGTCTGTAAAAGCTTATAGTCTTCATTTTTGTATATTTGATCTCGTTAATTTCTTCCTACCCTTTGTATTGTACCCACCTTTTCCAATTGATTTACTCTTTTTTTTCTCTCCTTTATTTTCAGTGATATTGAATTCTGTGTCCTTAGGTCTTCGGACGGACCCGGATGCAAGTGATAACGAGATCGATTTGAGTGTGAAAAGGACTTTAGACAATATGAAAAACGGTGACAGTGATCTAATGAACAATAAGAGTGAAGTGAGTGAGAGTGAGTCGAGTCCTGGGGAGGAGAGGAGTGATGCCAGTCCGTCGGGGGTCTGGATGTCCGGCGACGAAGATAAAGGTTTGTGCGAGAGAGAAAACCTACGCGAAAGCTATAAACAATTTTTATCCTAAACTTAGCGTGAGTTGCAGCGAGTTATTTTAAAAAGCTCAGCCCAAAGAAAAATCGTGCAAGTCGTATTACATTTCGGCGCCCGATTAACCACTACAAATTCGTTGGCTTTACGGTCTCGCAATGTAAAGCAACTTGCATGATTTTTGTTGCAGAGCTAAAACGATACATAATCTAAAATATTCTGTTAAATAAATTTCTGCAAGTAAATGAAAACAAACTTAGTGCGACACACTTTGAAAAAATACTACCTAACATTCCAACAAATAGCTAAGTTTCATGTTGGGGAAGGTAAGGCCAATTGCCGGAACAAATAAATCTGAAGGTTAAATCTGGTTTAAAAAATTGATAAGTAATTCCAATAATTTAGACACTACTGAACTTGAGACCTTTAAATAAATAAAATCATTTATTTTCAGATAGTAAAATCCATAAGTTACTAGTGGCATAAAAATAGTTTTGTGGAAGAAGTGGCCATAAAACCTTTAATTAAAAGTTTCACTATTAACCTATGAAGGCTTTCTACCTGCCCATTTATATTTGGAGAGATTGCTAATATTAAGGGATCTTCCAAAAGAGTATATTCCAAATATTACTCCAATGAGCTGATACTTTCTTTTTCTTTGTATATCTCTTAATCGTCCTACCACTGGAATTTCAAATTGCCTGGATTTTATTTGAGATTTACAAAACTTACTTGATATTAGCAGTGACGCCGAAAGTACCAAAATGACATACTTACCTTAAATATTTATTTTTTATTTTTAAAGGGAGATTCACAAGAGTGATTGGAGAGCTACCTATTGCCGAATATGAAGGTTCGCCGCGGAGATATGGCATCGGCAGTCAGAAGGCCCAGCCTGTCAGGTCACCTAGACCCGGATTTCCACAGGTTAGTTCATACGTTTTAAAGGTATATTTTTATCTGCTATTAGTCCATTGGCTTGTAGACTAGTTCAATAGAGTACAAATGTCAAACGAACCTTGCGATACCAACGCCATCTAGCGATATATAGTTCATCTATCTATTTGTACTAATTTCCCTAGATGGCATTAGCATCGTGAGTCCCGTTTGAAATATGTGTCACGGGACCTCTTCTCTATGGCGCCATCTAGCGATATTGGAATTGTAAGAAATCGCATCATTCCTAATACCTATTGTTTTTTTCTAACTGCACTATCGATTTTTAAATATTTTCTCCACTAAAAGGATTAATCAAACCTTTCCTTGAGTTGTTGATAATCATGGATGGTGGCGATCATTTCCCATCAAATGACCCACTTCTCATTTGATTCCCTCTCATAATAAAAAAAAACTTGTTAGTTTCATATTTATTATGCCCGCAAATTTAAGGTAGGTAATATCATGAACTCAACTTACAACTGACAAATCTCTCATCTGTAATCCAGTCTCTTTCCTTGCAGCGTATAGTGACAGAGAGCAGAGACGTGACGCCACCGTCGGGCTCGGCGGCGTTCGACTATTTGTACGAGTTCTCGGAGACGAGGAAGGTTCTAGAAGAGTTCTTCAGATGTCCCGCCGTCGCGGCGCATACGCAGCTTAATAGTCACGATGAGATCGTTAATTTTCAGGTAAGAAATATCGATTAAACGATATTTCTAGGTGGACTATGAAAAAAGTACAGGAACGGTTGTTGGTTTTTTTTTTAAGTTGAACAGTGTATAGCTACTTTAAAAAGACTGGGACTAGGGTTCTGTACAAATTTGTAGATATCTATTAATATTCAGTGTTAGCGGAGCCCCTCTCCTAAGCCGAAATATAGTATTGAGTAATAGAATAGGTATTAGCAGCACACTTGAGTATTTGATATTAATTACAGCTTGATACCTCCACGCGTTCTTGACAAAACGGGTCTCTATCTACAGACAGACTGACAGACACCTGTCGTTGGGTCAAATAGTGCAAGTTTACTTGTACCTACTTACATTGGTCGGATTGACTTGAAATTCGGTATACATATTTAATGTAAGTAACTAATACAATAATAATTTATTAAAAACAGTTATACAATAAAAAAAAAAATGTCAAAAATCACGAAAAAAAAAATTTAAGAATGTAAGTTGGATGACATAATGCAATTGCAGCATAAAAAAAAACTTTCAATCAGCAAAAAAAACTTGTATTAAAAATGGAATATTTAACATAAAACTTATTTCCTTTTAGGGAACCGCAAAAAAAAAAAGTTCTTTTTTCTCGATGGCCCGAATAAGTAACGTGAACGAACAAGTGGCTCACCTTCTTTTTGGTCCATAGGAGTTAGACTACGAGCTCCGTCGGCAGACGCAAGACTGTCCGTCGGAGAATGGAGTCGAAGGCAGCGACGCGGAGTGGCCGCACGCTGATACGCTAGACTCTCCACACACGGCCCACAACCATACTAACTTCTTGGGGTTACAGGTTAGTATACATTTCTAAGTCATGGTAGGCTAGGGGTTTACCTTTTGGCCTCTCAAATGGAATTCTTCGGAGTTGAAGAATAACTAATAAATAAGGTGCTAACAAATTAAGTAATAATATTTTAAGAGACATTAAATTAGACGAAAACAATTAACTTGAAATAGAAATTAAGAAAATTAGTCATCATCATTATCAACGTCAGCTAAAGTAGTCCACTGCTGGACATAGGAAAGTGAAATTAGAAAAGGTGGGTTATCGCTTATGAAAATAAGATGTATAAACTTATGAGTTTCATATATATGAACAATTTTATTTTTATAATTTTTTTTCCTTCAAAATACTATACTTTTTGAATGATCGGCGAATACTGTTATATTTTATGGGAGTGGTATATTTTGTGCGTAAAACTCTAAAATTTTAGCCCTTAATATTGAAAAATGGCGGAGATATGAATTTTTTCCTAAAAAATACAATTTTTACTGAATTTCCACATATATGACCAGCTTTTAGAACGCCATTTAAATGAACCGTTTAATACAACTAAGTTGTTCAGCGTGGGGGGGTAATGAGTTACTCCATGTGGCCGCTATGTGGCCTGGCTGAGGTGTGGCCGCTAAGGGTTAAATGTGTTTTTATTTTAAGTAAGTATTATAGTGTACTTAAAATAAAAACATATTTCATATTGATATTTAAGGTTTCCCTTAATTCTATGGCTATTTTAAATTAAGAAACTTAGGGGCTGTTTCACCATCCATTGATTAGCGTTAACCGACGGTTAAATGTGATGCCGTCTCCGTCTATTCGAACAAAACAAATAGAGACGGCATCACACCTAACCGCCAGTTAACACTAATCAATGGATGGTGAAACAGCCCCTTAATCTGTTTAACCCTGTAAACAATACCATGGACTTCAATCTCTTCCAGCAACAACGCGCGTGCTACCCCGAGCCGAACGTAGCGGAGCTAAGCGTAGGCGCGGCCTGGAGCGGCTCGGCCTCCCCCGCCGCGCCCCGCCGCGCCGCGCGCCCCTTGCGCTGTCACCTGACACGAGCGAAGGCAGCGACCTCTCGCTCATCATCATGGAAAACGAGCTCAGCGAGATGAAAGGTGAGCTATGATGCAACACTGCGGTGATCATGCTAATGAGGGCTATCGTTTTTTGTCTTTCTAGATGGCGCCACTGTTGCGTGAGGTTTTTAAGTGCGGGTTTCAAAGTATGTTATTAAGGGCGTGAAAACAAAGTTTAGATTAGAATCATATTTAATAACCCTTAAAACCGTACTATAAAAATATCGAGCATGCCACAGTGTTGCATAGTCCCCGTTTTGTTCGGAAAAAAGGGAGGACAAAGGTTTCTGAAAGACAAAACTGTCTCAAAACACAGACATTCACTGCCCCGGAACGCATATTTGCCATACGATTGAGCTACAACACTGCAGCGGTTGAGTTAACTGCGGCGGTAGAACTACAACACTGTGGTTGGGCTACAACACTGTGGTTGGGCTACAACACTGTGGTTGGGCTACAACACTGCGGTTGAGCTACAACACTGCGGTTGGGCCACAACACTGCGGCGGTAGAACTACAACACTGTGGTTGGGCTACAACACTGGGGTTGAGCTACAACACTGGTTGAGCTACAACACTACGATTGAGCTACAGGCGGTGGTCATGCTTCAAATTAAGCCTAAGAGGACTCCTTCACATAATTTATTTGAGTTTTATTATGTACTTAAAGTTTATGATAGTTATATTATATTGAATGATATTTGTTGTAGTTCAAATGGATACAAGTCGCGTGGTCGTGACGCATCTGCCGATCGTGGAGGACGGCCTGTCGTCCGGCCACGCTTCCGACAACGACAATAACAACCAACTGCCTACCTTACAAGTAAGTAAAACTCATCTCACTTAAGCTTTTAGACGACCAGATTAGCCCAGTGGTTAGAGAACCTGATTATATGGAGTTTGAGAACCCGGGTTCGGTCCCGGTCGGGACAAGACAGATGAGTAGGAAAAATAAAAAAAAATTGTTCTGGAGTATTGGGTGTTTCATTATGACATGTGTTTAAGTAGGTTTGTTTATCCTTTGCCTTTGTTTAGTATTACCTATTACACAAGCTTGTTTATATCTAAAGAAAAAAGAAAAATCAAACACAAGGCAAACAATATTGTTAGGCGGGTCAATCAATTTTTTACCGAAACTAATCTGTCTGCGACATTTTCAAAAAATTGGCTGACAAAGTAAATAAACATGTTTTTTAATGTAATTTAATAGATGGTGTACATGAATACATGCCATCCTACGTAAGTTCAACCTATTAAACCGTGAAATATCTTGTTGGAAGTACGATTTTTCGGTAATGTCAGAGACAATTTTGGTAACGCAGGAGACGCCCAAAGTGCGGGTAAAATAGTTGATTGGCCCAGATACAAACAGAAAACACATTAGAACTCAAGTTAGTTCAAGGTCAGTTGATATCAAGTGTCCCTAGATATTATAAGGCATGATTAAAAAAACGGCTCAACTCATGATTATTTGATCACTCACGATTTATAAGTAAGCAGCACAAAAAACAGAGAGAGGTACAAAGAGAATAAAATTACAAGGTTGGTAAACAATGAGGGTTACTTGACAAGCGAAATATCGCTAGATGGCGTTAGTAAAGAGAGGTCCGTTTATTACAGTCTTTCTGCTGCCTCATTTAGTTTCAACCAATCCCAAACGTGACTCAAATGTCAAAGTTGTTGTTGTTGTTGTTGTTGTTGTTTTTTAAAAAAAATATGGCTCTGTCCATCGGAGGACAATTTTGCCAGTGTCTAGTAGTTTTTGCCGTTGTACGGTAAAAAAATTCTAGAAAACGAAATATGAGAGGTAATGGTGGATGAACGATGACAGCGCGAATCCAAGCAAAAAATGTCAAAGTTATCAAACGGATCTCACGATACTAGCACCACCTGGCCTGTCACAGAAACTCCCATTGGCGGCCTTATAGGTTCAAACCCACAGATATAGATTACACAGATAACGCAAACACCTCAATTTGTATGAAAACCAACCGTGTCACTTTTTTATATCTACTGTGACGTGTCAAAAGCGAATTAGCGATGTGAATTCCCCGATGTCCGCGCAAAATCGATTCAAATGCGCCGCCCTCGAGTCAGTCACTAGTCATGATTAGTCAGTTAGCGGTCAGTCTTTGTATGGGGCCACCCCGACGTTTGGTCGGGGTTAGGACACGCGAAGTAGTTGCATTTGCGAAATCTAGTGTAATCTATACCTGTGGTTCAAACCGATACCTCAAGAAGCATTTTTTTTCCAGACCCATTCGTCAGTGATAATAGAAGAGATAGTGGAAAACGGTACCAGCACAGAGGCACACGTACTGTCTGATGCCGATCTACATTCTTTGGACCCTTTAGGTACAGTATTCCCAATACTAATAGTGGATATGATATTTTCACCGCCATTCTGAAAAATATTCGAAAACTGAATCGAGAAATAAATTCCATTAGAACAGAAATACACATTATAATTTTCAGCTGTCTATCTATCACAGTTTTCGTTTGTCACCCATTGGGTATGGAATCCTTAAAATGAGTCAATCAGCTCGGCTCTTTTTGGTGAATCGAGTATTGGCTCTTCCCCTCTTATTGCGTGGACCTGCCCTAATGCTAGA
>NC_133474.1:19137173-19226107 GCF_025370935.1 Choristoneura fumiferana | reverse complement strand
GATTGGTTTTTGGAGTCTTTTTGTATTTTTTATTTAACTCCAAATTTATTACTTTTACGGTCATCCCGTAATCCAACGAAATACAAACTGAAACATGAGTGCACAGAAAAAAACCCAGAAAAATAGACCGCGCTGGGACGGCCCAGATTCTTTTCAGCATTCCGTGCTGCGTGCTATACCCTGTGGCGTCACGGAACCAACACGTAAAGAAAAGTTTTCGAAGCAAATGGACTGTATGAGGAGAAACTGGTTGTTTAGAATGACCTAAAAAACTGGACACAGAAAGATGGGCTTTCGGTTAATACTGCCTTTATCATTCCAGATTAATTACAAAAGACTCACCATGCCTTTCCTCTACGATAGCGAACCCGTCGAAAGTTTTCAGCAGTCCAGGCTTAGGTCAAATCTAAATGTCTTAAAAAAGTCACACGTACGCACGGATTACACAAAATAATATTCTTTAACACAGCACAACTAAAATGTTCTCTTGATGTAGTAGGTTTTAATTAATTAATAAAATATTGAAATAAAATGTGCCTTCTTCTGGCGAGTTCAAATTGACACTAGTTGCGCGCGCAGACCATAGCCAATACCTTCGTAGGCTGCGTTTCGTTTCAGTCAGACTTAGCGCAGCGCTTTTGCAAATTAAAACTAGAATAAAAAAGGCGATATATCGAACACCCCCCACCGAAAGCACCATGGAGCTTTCCCACTAAAATAAGAGGGGTTCATTAAATGAATGAAGATATGAATAAAAAAAAAAAAGGTTTTCCACCTCTGATAACTAAATAAATTAACGTAATTACTGAAGTACCTATCAGTTAGCATATGGCAGAAAACTAAGTTTATTTACAGGTCTTTGGAAGAGCCTTCCTTTGGACCGAAGAGTTACCTTTCGGATAACTCCATCCAAGCCAGGATGAACAATTTCAATTTTGGCAAGAGGCCAATGACATGAATTGACTTGATCATCTTTGACAAGAACTATGTCACCAATTTTTAGATTAGGTGGAGATGTGAACCACTTTGGTCTTTGTTGCAAAGTATTTAAATAGTCCTGGCTCTATTTTTTTTCAAAACAGTTAAGAACAGTATTGCAAAACTCGCCAACGTGACAAAATTGACTAACTGGAAACGTCAGTGAGACTATATTTTGGTACAGCAATCAGACTCTTGCCTATCAGAAATGCCATTTAAATTTTAATATTTTGTAAGGTTCGTTTGTGGCCTTACATACAAATATTTGACATAAAAATATGTTATAAGTTTACAGATTACAAGGGTTACAACGTTTTGGAAGCAACAACGGATGCTTCATATTATAATGGTAAATCTGTGTGAAGAATTCTACCCCCCACCATTAGGAATCCACGGGAATCACAGAAAGGTGCAAGCTTCCTTAACGAAGGAATATACGTTTTGCCCTTTGATAAATCAATAATTTCTTGATTAAAGTAAGCACTCTGTATTACTTTAATCAAGCAATCATGCGCTTGATTTAAATCGTTGGTGGTTAGAACGTCCTGATTTTCAATAGGTGCATCTCTGCGAAACCTACGGAATAATTTGAATACGAAGAAAACTGATTGCAAACTCTTTCAAAAAATTCCACCTTACTCTCTTCGACATTTTGTTGACTTAATAAATTAAATGAGTTGCAATTAGCTTTCATTTCCGGAATTTCCGATTCGTTCTTATTGAAATGACACGAAATAGGCCAATTTTCCCTATTTTCGTACATCCAAGCAGGACCTTCAAACCACTGCGAACTACACGCTATGAACTGCGCGGGAGAAACGCCACGTGAACTAATGTCTGCCATGTTATTTTCGCTATTAACATGACGCCAGACGTGAGGTGGAAGCACCTCTATAATTTGAGTAACACGGTTACACACAAAAGTTTTGAGTTTATACGCGTCAGTTTGGATCCAAGACAGAACTATCGACGAGTCAGTTAAAGCGGTAATGCGAGTGACGTTAACACGCGATAGTGATCCTACGATATACTTCATTAGTTTGCTAAGGAGTGCTGCCGCCATGAGCTCGAGCCTGGGAATAGTCACCGGCTTCACTGGAGCTACCTTGGATTTAGCTATAAGCAGCCTACACTTGACTTGACGCTCACGTCGTGAAATAACGTAAATCGACGCGGCGTAACCTCGTGATGATGCGTCACAGCACCCTACTAACTCGCATTCAGTTACCCCTGGAAGCAGGACATGGCGCTCAATTTGTAATTCTGACAATCTAGGCAGCTCAGAAATAAATTCTAGCCATTGCTGACAAACATCGCTAGGTAGCTGCTCATCCCAACCGATGCCTAACTTCCAGAGATCCTGCATTATGCATTTCGCGACGAAAGTGCATGGAGATATAAAACCCACGGGGTCATATATCGAAGCTAATATTTTTAAAACAGATCTCTTGGTCATAACTGAGTCTTGCTTATTTACGGAAAAACTAAATGCGTCAACTAATGGCGCCCACTTCAGGCCTAGAAGCTTTAAAGAGGCGTCATTTTTGTCCTTTTCGAAAGAAATGCTAGTTTCGCGATGTTCTACAGGTAAGCGCTCGAGTAGCTCCTTGCTATTACTGGACCATTTTTTAAGAATAAGTCCCGCTGATTGAAATATATTTACCAACTCGTCTTGTAGTGCGCATGCTTGTGAGAACGTCTCACACGACCACAAGGCGTCGTCCATGTAGATGCCTTGCCTTATGACGGCAGCAGCAGAAGGGAAACGTTCACCTTCGTCGCTAGCTAACTGCAGCAAAGTCCGTATAGCAAGAAACGGCGAGCTACTTACACCATAAGTTATCGTTTTTAGTTCGTAAATCTTAATGGGTTCGTCAACGGACGATCTATACAATATATGTTGATATTTCCTATCATTTTTGCGTATTAAAATCGCGCGGTACATTTTACAAATATCACTAGCAAAGCAGTATTCAAATAATCGAAAGTTGGTTAATATGGACCCTATATCACGGTATAGGTTAGGCCCAGATAACTGAGTGTCATTGAGAGAGACGTTGGTACTTGTTTTCGCACTAGCATCGAAGACTACGCGTAAAGGTGTTGTCGTACTGCTCGGTCTGAGTATACTGTGATGCGGAATTAAATATCTACTAGGCTCACTACCAGTATACAACTCCATGTGATCCAGCTTCTCATATTCTAGCATGAAATCATTGTACGCCTGTTGTAATACTGGTGAGCGTGCGAGTTTTCGTTCCGTCGCTAGAAGCCTGCGTTCAGCGGCAGCGCGCGAATCCCCGAGCGGCGGGGTGTCAGGCACAAATGGTAGAGGAACGACGTATCTACCGCTCTCGTCGCGGCTATGCTCGTTCGCGTAAATATCCTCTGCCAGCTGATCCAGCGGACTAAGTACAGGTTTGCACGGCAATTCCTCTACTTCCCAAAAATCACGCAACGTTTTGTCCAGACTTTTCTCTTCACAGACCGATAAGTGGAAATTTTGTGAGGTTAATTGAGAATCATAGTACAGTTTTCCACTTACTACGTAACCAAATACTGTCTCAATAACATTCGGTATATTTGACTTAATGTTGACCGGCTTGTCTTTAATTAATTCTGACACTACATCGTTGCCTAATAAAATATCAACAGCTGACTTTTCGTAGAACAATGGGTCAGCTAAGTCGAAACGCTTATACTCTTCCACAACCTCGTACGGAAACGAAATATTCGGCATTTCCGACGAAACTTTGGCTACCACTACCATATCTACCGCAAAACTCGGAACGTCCGATTTACACGGTTTTATGTCGCAAGTAATAATACCATAGTTTTTAACTACTTCGCCGCCTAGTCCAGACACGGTAAACGGACATTTGTTGCGACGCAGGCCCAAACGTTGAGCACAATCTAACGTAATAAACGAGCTTTGAGCACCCGAATCTAGAACTGCACGGCAATTCTGCGGTTGACCCGCGATATCAGCAATGTGTATGCGAGTAGTACCTAACACAACACCATAGTTTGCGTCTTCATTCACGGAATGAAGCGATTCTTTTACCGCGACGTCAGTATCCGCATCGACACTCACGGAGTGTGACGGATTTATCCCGGCTACGCATACGTTAGAGCGAGATGGCTGCGACGCCAGCACGGCTGACGACGCGCCTGCGTCAAAAAGGGGCGGCTGCGGCGTCAGCACGGCTGACGGCGCACCCGCGTCGCGATGAAGCAAATAATGGTGAGGCGAAGAACATACTCCACAAGTCATGTAGCTTCTGCACTCAGAAGAATCATGACTAGATTTTAAGCAATTCGTGCATAATTTTAAGGCGTTGACACGGTCAATCCTATCCTGAACTAACAGTTTACGAAACTGTTCGCACCGGTAAATCATATGATTCAAATTACAATGCACGCATATCGGCTTTTTAAAGTTATGAGTGTCGTTTCGAGTTGTAGTCAAGCCAAGTTTAGGCGAAACCTGGGGAGATCGTGAATTTTTATAATACATATTATTCGATTGAGTAGGCTTACTCGGTTGCGGTGTACTGTATTTGTTTGGAATAAAACCAGATTTTGTTTGTTTTGAGTTGACGAAGAAGCGGTCCAGGAGCTAGTACTCGGAAAGTATGTTCGAGTACTTTAATTTGTTTATTCACGAAATCAATGAGTTCTTTGAAAGTCGGCAACTCGTTTTGATCCCGGCTTTCTTCGAATAACTTTCGCGTGTGGCTATCGAGCCCGCGTAAGGCAATATGGCAGAATAGGTAGTCATCTAAATCTCGAATTTTCAATGCTTTAATAGCTTTCAATGAATGGTCAAAAGTTTCAATAAACGAAGTCAAATTCGCGACACTATCTTTTGTCAGCGGGGTAAAACCCAGCATTCGGTCTAAATATCTCCCGGTCAATGCCCTTTGATCATGATACTTGTCTAATAAACTTTGCCACACTACGGCATAATTATTAGCAGTGATCGGAAGATTTTTCACCATATTTAGTGCGGAACCCTTCACACATGACAACAGATAGTGAAATTTGTCAATGTCATCGAAGCTACGATTATGTACTAAAGACACGAAAGTATCGTAAAACGTCGTCCAGTTTTCAATCTGACCATCAAATTCGATCAAAGTAAGCTTAGGCAATGACGGCCTACCTAAATTGCTCTCATTATTTGTTTGACGTAAATTCGCCGACTGCTCCTGGTTTAACTTTTCACAGTTCAAAGCTACTCGTTTGCACGCATAAAATAAATCGTCAAAACTCTCTAGTACGCTTGTCGAGGGCTTAGAATCTGGCGACTGTTGCAATTCAAGTACAACAATATTCATAACAATATTTTCGAAGTCGCTACGAGCGTCGTCGAGTTCTGAATACTGTACCAAAAATCTCTGCACCGAATCTAAGCTATCCATTCTAAGTGTTTTGGATAAATCATAAGCCTTTTGAACCTTACTGAACAAATATTCTTTTTTCAAATTTAAAATTTTTAATTGTGATTCACAATCTTCACCCTCTATTATTGGCGCCATTTTTAAATTCTGTCACGGACAAATGAATAACAATGGACTTGCCAACTTGAAACAAAAAAATGAACTCGCCCGTGTGCAATTGCACACGTGAAAAAAATTATGTTAGATGTTTATTTTACAGAAATATGACGTGAATACGATTCACGGTATAATGGGCAACAGAATAGTGTAACTTTTGAATAGAAAATCCGGCTCGAAGGACCAAAAAATGTGGCGTCACGGAACCACGTAAAGAAAAGTTTTCGAAGCAAATGGACTGTATGAGGAGAAACTGGTTGTTTAGAATGACCTAAAAAACTGGACACAGAAAGATGGGCTTTCGGTTAATACTGCCTTTATCATTCCAGATTAATTACAAAAGACTCACCATGCCTTTCCTCTACGATAGCGAACCCGTCGAAAGTTTTCAGCAGTCCAGGCTTAGGTCAAATCTAAATGTCTTAAAAAAGTCACACGTACGCACGGATTACACAAAATAATATTCTTTAACACAGCACAACTAAAATGTTCTCTTGATGTAGTAGGTTTTAATTAATTAATAAAATATTGAAATAAAATGTGCCTTCTTCTGGCGAGTTCAAATTGACACTAGTTGCGCGCGCAGACCATAGCCAATACCTTCGTAGGCTGCGTTTCGTTTCAGTCAGACTTAGCGCAGCGCTTTTGCAAATTAAAACTAGAATAAAAAAGGCGATATATCGAACACCCCCCGCAACCACCACTGACAAGAGACTAGACACAAATTCCTCCCACGCACCACACATTTCACCCTGCTTTTTTTTTAGTTGCTGTTAGTTAGATGTGTCGCCGCTTAAGTGACTAAGAAAAAAGCAGGCTGAAATGTGTGGTGCATCGGACAAATTTGTGTCTAAACTCCTGTCCACTGGTGGTGTAGGGGTATATATAGCACGCAGCACGGAATGCTGATTACCTGGTTTCGATTCCCAGCGCTGGTCTCTTTTTCTAGTTTTTTCTGTGCATACATGTTTCAGTTTGTATTTTCGTTTCTCGATCACTTGTTTGCCTTATAAGTAGGGGGGTTGTTTGTTTAATTTTGAGCTAGGTAAGTAACTAAAAAATAAGTTTGTATTGTAATTTGATTAACAAATACATACAATTTTGGTTTATTGAGCAAAATTACACGTAATAACCCCTTCTTATTCCTGTTACCAAAACTACTGCGGTATTCCTAATTTCAATTACAGCACTAGTATGTACCAATTTCAAATTTTAGTTTACAAAAATATTCTAATTCAGTCAATTCGTCGTCAAATGGCAAAAGAAAAAACCGGTCAAGTGTTCGCACTCGCGCACGAAGGGTTCCATACCATTATCTATACAGCATTTGACATTAGCATAAAAACATGTTTGTTGTATGGGAGTCCCACTTAAATATTTATTTTATTATATTTTTAGTAATTGTTGTAACAGCGGCCACAGTTATACATAATCTGTGAAAATTTCAACTGTCTAGCTATGACGGTTCATGAGATACTGCCTAGTAACAGACAGACGGACGGACGGTTGGACGAATTCTTAGTAAAAGGGTTTCCGTTTTTACCCTTTGTGTATGGAACCCTAAAAATAAGTGTCCAGTAATTTTTGATGATCCATTTTCATAAATTAATGTACACGTAGTTTTTTGCTTTTGCTGTTAGAACAAAAAAATATGAAAATACTTAGCTATTGCCCGCGACTCCGTCCGCATTGTATTTGTTGAACTACGCAAGTTTTCGGGATAAAAACTATCGTATGTCCTTACCCGGGTCTCAAACTATCTGTATACCGAATTTCATCTAACTTTGGAAACATCTTTACAAGCTCTCACATTTATAATATTAGAAGGATAACCAGTTAACGTTCTGGGTGATGTTTGATTGACAAAAAAAATAACCTACCTAGAAAATTTTAACAATATTTTTTTGCTGACTGTACTTGCATACCAAATTTCAAGGCGATGCTATTAACCGTTGAAGAGTTCCGTCCTGCGGAGACGATCCTGGCTTGACTACCAGGATGTCACTATTAGAATTGTATTGTCGCACGATTTTAAATATAGAATGCCTATAAACACACAATACCATTATATGTGCAATTCCACGCTCTCGGTAATTTATATATACCTTGTAAAGTGACTCGTTGTTTTTGCTCGTCAGTATAGTTGTTATCTGTCTGTTAAACTAGTCAATACAAGCGTGGGGCGAGCGGCAGATTAACTTTACTATAAGGTTTCGGGCGTTGAACACGCGATCGGGATTGGTAGTTGACTTAGCTATACATACATGTAATAGACACAACTGCCGCGCAAAATAATAAGTAATTGAGTATTTGTATTTGTTTTACATTTGAATTTTTTTTGGAATACCTGCACACCGGTGAATAAATTTAATGGTGTGAGTGACGATCCCTATCTACACTGGGTCCGCGTGGGAACTATGGCAAAAGCCTTCTAATTCTTAGAGGAGGCTGTCTAAATTGGTTAAGTGGTTTAAGCGTAAAGAGTTAAAAGACAGACAGACAAACAGCCATAAATACTTCTTCGCATTTATAGTATTAGTAAGAAGAAGTATAAGTTTAGTAGAAAGTCAGGAACAGTCCTACTAGTTTCGATCTTTATCAAGGTGCTTTCGTTCGTTATAGTCGTGCGTTGAACCATTAATACCTAATTTTTAGCTTTCTACATTTTTCTTGCGAACTAACTCTTGGTATACTTAAGACGCGGATCCGTGTCAAATTCAAGGCTAACTTTTTTTTTTTTTTAAATCAGCAGATTTTGTGCTTATAAAATTAGACGAGACTAGAATGCTGTGCTTTTTTTGTTCCCGCATACGAGGCGTTAAGTGACATAAATTTCAAGTGTTATACAGTCAACATAAAAACAAGTAGCGGTCATTTGTGCAGGCCGAATTAGTTAAATTTCTCCCCATATTTGGCCGCTGACCCGTGATGCCAGCTCTAATGAAATCCTCGCCTGTCCCTTCACCCGAATAATTAATTTGCTGTGAGGATGTCTGACACAAATGAATAGATAAATAATTGATATGACCGCCCTTTTGTGTCTATTGTAGTAGGTACAAGTTATTAAGAGAGCTATAACCTAATCCACTTTAATATTATAAATAAGAAAATCTGTGAACAGTTGCTCTTTTTTACAGAAAACAGGGGGGGGGGCTTCAACAAAATTCGAAGTTCGCATGGTACCATCCCTCTCACTCTCGTATTAAATAATATTAGCATCAGCGGGACGGCAAGATACAAAGTTCGAATTTTGCACTTCGTAGTAGGTACATGGCCATAGATAGGGCGGGGACCCGGTGAGTGATCCCTATCTTATCTGATGAGTAAATCAGATGAGGTGTAAGATATATCCCACTGATTTAATAACCTGTTTACTCTAGTCAAAATACCATATACGAAACTTATCACGCTATTTTTACACAAATTTTGTTTACTCCAGCCTTAAAAGAGTCTTAGGTTATATCTATCTGAAAATACAGCTGATGGCAGCGAATGGGGTCCATATTGGCTCGCTCGGTTTGTCATAACTCTTTTTTTTCTGAATCCAATAATTGTTCAGAATTGTTATAAAACTAACCTAACTTAACCTATCGTTTTCTTTAGGATGACCATTAAAAAAAAAAACAGAAAAAGTTAAGGTTTCAGTGTGGATTATGACAAACGATGATTCGGACAAAAATTACGGTATGACTAGCGAAGGGTATGTGAACTTTAGCGCTCCCATACTAAACATGTGTGTACGTACATAGCGCACGTATTTCGGTAATAGTAGGTAGGTAGGTAGCCCCGATGTCATAGTTTGTCTTTAAACACTGCTAACGCTTATTACTATTAAATTATAATATATTACATGAAAGTTACGCCTCAGCCCGTATAACCACAGTCGCGTCAGCCAACGTCGGCCGGTCAGCAAATTAAATTTTCGGAGCCCGCGAGGCCTGTCCAAATTTGCAGTTCACACAGCCTACACGTGTCTGTCTCTGTGGCAGGGATGATAAGCTACTCTGACTTATCTACACTGACCACTTGGAAACCTTTCGATTTTAGATGAACCCCTACCCATTTTTACGAGGTTTTTCCGAACCGGTGGTAGTTTTTTTTTTGACATTCATAAGTGCTTGTTATAGCCTAAATTGAATAAAGATATTTTGACTTTGATTTATTGCGAAGTGTTGTTTTTGCTAACATTGACCCCCCTCCTTTTTATCAAGTTGTTGTCGACCCCCAGGGAGTCAGAGTGTTTATATCTGAAGACTTTCAGAGTGTTGAAAATATAAAACAATTCTGAAGACTTTCACGTCGAGTTACTTGTGATTTAATAAATTATTATTATACGGCCAAATCATATGGAGAAGCCACATTTTATCAAACTAACTATTATTTATTCAGCTCATTCAGTCTTCGTTTCGAAAAGTTTGATTTTCATGGGTACGATAGCCGTTTGGAAAATTGCGTTTTCATCTGAGGGTGGAAAGTATTTTTTTAAATTATTCAATTAGCCACGGAATCGATGGTAACTATTGGGTAAGAATTTAAGGTTGTTTCACTATATGGCCATATAATCTGCCGCATGCACTCGGAAAGAATGGCACAGGTTACTACCCAGTGGGCACCCCAAGGTGGTCAACGGAGGCGCGGCAGACCGAGACCCAGGTGGCGGGACGACATGGACGCATTCAGAAACGACTGGCAAAACTTAGCTGCCGACAGGGGAAGTTGGAAATCTGAGGAAGGGCCTTTGCCCAGCAGTAGGATATGGCTTTACTATATGAAGATTAAAATTTATAAAAATTCTGCGGGTAGATTTGTTTGAGAAAAAATATAGGTGGGTACTTAAGGAAAATTAAAACGTTTGTTAGTCTAACATCTGGTAGCATAGTGTACGGTTGTGTTGCTCTGAAGATGAGTTCTGGTTGAGTTTGAAACGCGTGTGTAGTGTGGTGGTGCTGATAGATGGGTTTGTGTGATTTGTGTGTGTTCTTAAAGTGTGGAGGTGGAGGAACTGCATGAAAACGCATATCTTGTAGCTATCATTAAGGTCGCGGGTAAGTAACATTATTGTTTTAGTTCATTGTAAAATCCATATTTCCATACGAATATTGTAAATGCGAAAGTGTGTGTGTTTGTATGTTTGTCCGTCTTTCACGTCGAAACGGAGCTACGGATCGACGTGATTTTTGGCATAGAGATAGTTTATGGGCCAGAGAGTGACATAGGCCACTTTTTATCCTGGAAAAATGCATAGTTCCCGAGGGAATAGCGCGCGATAACCGAAATCCATGCGGACGAGCCGCGGGCAAAAGCTAGTGTTGCATAAAAATAACCACAAATTCTCTCTAAAAGGTGAAAGCGTCGTCGTCACGGCTATTAGCGTCGCTCTGCTGCGCATGTTAATAAAACGCGATGCTCGTACGGTCGAAAAAACTTCGTAGTTCTCCGAATGTCCAAAGCTAATTCGGCGAGCGAAAAGCTAAATGGGCTTTGGCAGTTTAAGGTTGTTTTTGAAATTAATTAAATTTTCAGTTTTACACATAACTTTTACGTTTTCCGTCGCCAGTTTCAACAGGAAACTGAATTGGGTACCGGGACGGGGCCTTTTCGTAATCAATTTCGCTGTGATTTCTTTAGCGGATGTATGGAAAATCAATAATAATGATTAATTACCAGTAGCAACGGTTCCACTCTTGTATAAGTTTCAGTTTCTTTGACTGGACTAGTACAATGCTTTGTTTTATTTTGTCATTTCATTATGCTTTACGTAAACGCGTTCCGTCCCAAGACGTTCATAGCCGGTACGGCGAGGGTGGATAGACAGGCCTTGTGGAAAATGGGCTTAATGCTCGAGTTTTAAGAGCAGAGGCTTTTCACTTAGATTGCGAGGAAATGAAATAGCAACAGTGGAAACAATTGTTCACTTTCTATGTAGGTACCCTTTATTTTTCATGAATTACTAGATAATTATATGTTTTTAGTTTTATTGATTTATTTTGATTGATTTGATTAATTTTTGGTTTTATATAAATTAAATATTATGAAAAAAATTAGTAGAAACTTTTTTGTTTGTGGCTGTTGACACCTGATTACCTTAGTCTTAGACGAAGATTTGACTTTATGCACTAGAGGATAAAAAGTCATTTTATGTCGCCTAGATCCAGCACAAACCCGAACTTTACGAGCATGAGAAGTGAAAAATATATTATCCGTCAATCAGATTATAAAAAAAATATGGGACACATGCTAGGTTTTTTCTTTTGAAAGTGAAACAAAAAATGGCAGAGATAAAAGCACATCAAAGTTCTGGAGACTAAGTGGCGGCCGTGATAATCACGCCAAGTAAAAATGACAACCTGTGACGTCACACGAAATTTTGATGGCCTAAGCTGCATCTTATTCATTATTTGTGTAATCGAAAACAAAATAATATGTAATAAAATTTTATCCAACTTGCTCGGAAATGTTCTCATTCATGTTGGAATAATCGACCAGGAAGTCCATCGTTATATGCGTTGATGCGATAATAAATAAAATAAAAAAGTGTCATTACTTCCCGGACATGTCCGGGAAGTATTTATTATTGTGCAGGGTTTTTCATCCAAGACCGAAAATTCAGCCAGCCAATTGTCCAATTATCACGTACAAAAACCAAGATTAAAAAAAAACTTTGTTTTCTGCGTTTAGCTAAGGCCAATAATGATTGTGTCCAAATCATAATAAGGTAGACTTAATTATCTTCTCGGACTGCGAAATATTTTGTAACAAAGGTATGTTCTTTTAATGTTTTGCGTTTAGGAGTTGCCACTTTAACTAAAAGCAAAAATGTTTAATATATTTACAAATCCTATAAGTTTTCTTTTAATTTATTTTTAATACTATATTTTATGTGGAACCAAATATACGATTCGGACCCAAATCTTTAATATCGAAATTGAGGCGTGAACGTGAATTTCATTTTGTCAAAGATTTTCTGCCGTGGTTACGAAAATAAAATGAGTTCTACAAGTAGTGATGAAAATATCCTAATGGGCACACCACATACTCCTAACTCGTAGCGCAGCATCTTTTATCAGTAAGGTTTATTTTTATTACTATTAAAGTGTTAATTTTGTTTAGATTGTAAGATTGTTATATAAACATATTGTGTCCAATAAATATAATATTTTCGTTTTCTTTCCTCACAAAAGAGAAAAGCAGTATACAGGCCTCGGCAGGAATGCCAATTCGTGGATTCGTATCTAAAAGGTATCCATACTGTACTACAAAAACTACTGTCATTGATTGTCGCGAGTATTCATTTGCTGAGTGAGATCTATATTCTTAAACAATATAAATTAATAACTTCATCATCATCATCATCAACCTACAGCAGTCCACTGCTGGACATAGGCCTCTTCCATGGCGCGCCACAACACTCTGTCTCCAGCCCCTCGTGTCAATCCGACGCCAGCGACTCTCTTATGAATAACTTAAACTTTTAATGACTAACTTGATGAATATAAATTTTTGAATTCATATGATAGTTCATTGATATAGACATCCACAAAGTTGGTAGCAGAAGAGCAATTTAAAAGGGTTTCAGTTCAAGAATATAATCAATTTACTATATCCTAGATTGTTTCAAACTTTCGCAATGTTTATGCATAGTTTTTGTTGTTATTTAGTGTTGTGTGTCGAAGTGATAAGATATCGGTACAAAAACAAAATCAAGTGACGATGTAGATGTATCACAAACGTACCCTACACTGCCTGCAGCAGTCTACTCGTGACGAGGTCAAAATGTCGAAATAATTTAAGTCTTAATTTGTCCCATTTAAGTCCAGATTGTAATACTGACTGAATCGTACTATAGTTTTCTAAAATTAAGACATGAGGTATGTCTTCTTACTTTAGATTTCTTTTTCTCGGTCTGAACTAAATTGTTCACCAACGAAGCTGGCAAAATAATGTCTACGAAAACGGGCGACCACAAAGTTGTAGGTATCCACATTCTGGCGATCTCAACTGTCACCCGAAACGAGTGCTTTGTACTTTCTAACAAATGACGATCAAAAAAGACAAAGTACGGGAAATTTTCGAGGGCAAGAGGCGTTGGGAAATGTATGGAAGGATGCCAGGACGTAGCAGATGGCCACGTATAAAGTGTTATGTACGCATGTAGGTTATGTAACTCGTGTGCTTAAAGTAAGTGTGACCTTCGTTAACTTTATCAAAGACATTACGTAAAATGTATACTGAGTGGCAAAAATGTGGCCCTCAAATGTATGCAGTAATAGATAATTTTGTATGTAGAGTGGGCCAAATTTTGTGCCACAAAACACACAAATTGTGTGAAGTGTCAGTTAGGTGTGTATAGGTTTTGTTGTATTATTTCGTACGTCGTGTAATGTTGTCACACGTCTTTTGGTAGGTATATTTTTTTGGGGCTAAGCATCGATTATGAATTTTTTTTGTGACACTTTCTGGCAATGATGGTTTATCCAAAGACGATGATCGACTGAAATAAAGAGCACGTGCAAGATCTTTTTACGGCCTTATTACAAAATAAACTTATGATTTTGATTACAATATTTTTGGTGACACTCATGTTCTCTTCTAGTTCGCTATGAGTAAGGGATTACTATTAAAAGTAAGATAATAAATAAAGCAATCAGTTGAAGCTGGATCCGCAATGGCATGAGGTTTAATACCCATCAATCCAGCTTATCACAAGCCATGCTGAAATGACAATAATAATCCCTGGACATGTAAAAATGACGGCAGCCGTCGAAAACGTGGCATTTCGTACAGAATGATATCGGCGAACGGCTTAAAATGCAATTAAGTTTATATACGAGTAGGTAATTGAGCTTTTTGTTCAGTGGTAATGAAAATTGAGGGGTGGTTTTACGCTTTACAATACTGCTTAAAAATTGTATTTATTAGGATACGTAAGCACTACGTGGCTAAACGTGCGGAGCCTTCTCTTTCTCAAGCGATACTTTGAAGACATATAGCACAGGAAAAATAGGATATTTTGGCGGCAAAATATGTACATCAATGAAACTTCGTTTATAACTTTTTCTTGGAACTAGAAATGAGGATTGTATGATAGTCAATAAAAAGTACAAAGAGAGCGGGAAGAAGTGTATTTTTAATAAATACTTATTAACTTTTAAAACATCTAGGGGTACTACATTATCTGCTAATTACCATGATATTTCAAAAGGAACTCTCGGAAAAACAGGATAAAATGTCTAATCAGTGATATCCTCCGTTATCAAACAATTCGGGTATCTAAAGATTAATGCGAAGAAAAACGTCCGAAGAAAAAGAGGAAAAATACTCGTGTAAAAATACTCAAAAGCTATCTCTAATGATTTATACGGCGATCGTCAGTAAAGAAACAAGTTCAGTTTAAAAGGTGTTTTTAAATGAATTCGGAATATTGAAGAAGATTTATGGATTAGTTGGAATGAACATTACTATAAAGGGTTTTCGTCAGCATTTCTACAAGCTTTTCTTTAATTTGTAATTTTTTTGTTAATTTCAAATCTTGCAAATCAAATATGACCCACTTCTAGCGATGGGCTTTATTAGAAACTAAACTTAACCGCGGCTTCTTATGCATAACAGTGACGTGGCGTCAGATATTTCCGTGGTAAAGCCGAAGCAAAGATCGCCCGCATCCTGCATTAATACTGTCCTGTTGTCTTATTATTCTGCAAAAATATTATATTCCACTTATGGAATACTGCTCTCATCTGTGGGCAGGGGCTCCCCAGTACCAGCTACTCCCTCTGGATCGCATACAACGGAGAGCGACTGGAATAGTCGCCTGCCAACGAATTTCTGATCGACTAGACTCTTTGGCGCTGCGTAGAGATGTAGCTTCACTGTGCATCCTCTATCGCGTGTACAACGGGGAGTGCTCCGAGGAGTTATTCGGGTTGATCCCTGCCGCATCCTTCCGCCACCGCCCTACGCGACAACACTTCCATCCTCACCATATAGATGGGTGGCAGTCTTCTACTGTGCGTTTTTCCAGAACTTTCCTGCCTCGCATAGCAAAGCTCTGAAATGAACTTTCGCCTGCGGTATTCCCGGACCGATATAACCTTCAAGCTTTGAAAAAAAAGAGCGTACTTCTACCTAAGATGTCGGCAACACACTTGCGACTTTTCTGGTGTTGTGTCTATGGGCGACGGTAATCGTTTACCATCAGGCGATCCGTTTGCTCGTTTACCCCCTATCTATACCATAAAAAAAGGCAAGCCGGTGGGAATAGGGTTCTATGCGCTTCGCTTCTCCACTGATGCGTAGTCTCTTAGATCTCACAGTTGAATTGATATTCCGGGATTTTACTAAATTTCAGAGGAAATTCTTAAAAAATACACTGTGATTTGATGACATTGCTTAAAAACAACCGTGCCAAATTTCAATACCCTAGTCTTTTAAGCCTAACACTTGAAATATCTAGATGTCATCCTGATCCCTACGTTCTCGTATCATTACGATAAAAAGTAACCTATGTATTAGAAGTCCAGCTATCTATATAGCAAATTTGCGTTAAGTTTTTTCAGTGCAGGAGTTACAAATATACACAAAACACATTCACGCATGCATTATAATTGTTTAAAGCACTGTATAGTAGCTTCCGTTTTTTTTGACTCGTAAACTCACTTTGTCGGACCCTAACTGACTGCGCCTCTCATCCACTCATTGGTTGACTGGTAGAGATCCCTTGAAGGGATAGGTCCATCTTTGTAGATATATATTAAAGTATGCCAATTGTATTTTGTTTATTTTCTTTTGTACAAAAATATAACTAACAATTTATAATTTACTGCGTTGCTATGTATACATGCTATTACTTTAATATAACCTTAGCTTCGGCAGGCTATTTACAGGTCCACCCACAATCACGGTGTAAATTAATCGAAGCGGTAATCAGCCGTGATGAATGCGTTATTAATTGCCTGAACCGACCAAAATGGCGGTATATCGACGTTTCGGGTACGAACAAACTTTGGTTGGGTTCACGTGTTACGTTGATGATTTTGTGGAATTTTACTAGACATAATTAATACCTATCTTAGTTATGGAGTTTAGGAAAGTTATGCATAGGTTGTATACATAAAACCATTGTTTATCTAGCTCCTTCGCTACCACACGTTCACACAGGCTACGTAGTGTGCGATACATAATATTTTACAAAGTAATTAATATTAGTTTCAGTTTTGGTCAAAACTATTTATTGCGTCACAGAATTTATAGTGTTATTGTTAACGTTTTAACAGTAGACCCTCCGGGCTTATTTTAATCAGTTAAAATAGCAGTTAGGTAAATTATAGTTTTAATGTAGCGGAGGTGGGAAACCATTGTTTGGAAATAACTTTAGTTTTGTAATTGTTGAATGTTTATCACTGAACAAAAATCACGAAAATGCTATTTTTATTACCTTCTAATACCTATTGTAGCACGAACCAGAAGACGAAGCGTTGGCAGGCCTCCCACTAGGTGGAATGACGACATCGCGAGAGTTGCGAGCAACCATGCAAGTGGCGAGTAGTTGTTGATTGTGGCGTTCTTTGGGAGAGGCCTTTGTTCAACAGTGAATGTCTTCCGGCTGATTGATGTCTTCGTACGTTTGCCTACAATGAGTAACAAAGGTTTTTCCAAATGTCATGCGCCATAATATGATACCAGTATGATTAAGAATGCCCCCGCATTTAATAGCAGCATAATTCAGCTCTTGGCTGATATTAAAATGCCTCAACATAGCTTATTAACTGCATTCTGACGCCGCTAAATTGCACAGATAGATAAGTTTCATACAAAGGCAGTGAACAAGGAAGCCTTTTAGAATTCCGTACCAGAACGAATATAAGCGAAACCCTACTTAATATCGCTGCACTTTCCATCGTATGTCTAACACGGGACTGTATTGCAAAAAAGTTATAGAGAGACAGCTGAAATTAATTCATGAAGTGAAGTACAGTTACCAACATTAACATCTGCCACAGCGGTGCATGCAAAAATATCTGACACGTCCTTCCTAAAAAGCGCCGCCCTAAAAAGAGAGTCGTATCAGATATTTATGCACGCTTGTTTTATCAGATATTGGTGCTGTTGACTGTACACTCCTATTGCCGCTATACAGTATGGAGTGTCGAAGCACTGGTTTATTCCTGTTTTGTACTGTAATAGGCGTGAGAAAAATAAAGGATATTATAAAATTCCACGAAATCTATTAACTGAAGGACATTGTCTGTCGTCGGCAGAATACCAATGGGTAGGAATTAAACTCCAATTTTGTCTTAAAGAAGGTCGTTTCATGAAACGCCCTGCTGACATTTTTATGCATGGCCGGGCTCTCATTGTGAAATGCTTGCGGGATGGAAAGATGCCAAAATGGCAAAAACGGAACCCTTATAGCCTTGTCTGTCTGTCTGTCCGTCCGCGGCTTTGCTCAGGGACTATCAATGCTAGAAAGCTGTAATTTTGCACGGATATATAAGTAAACTATGCCGACAAAATGGTACAATTAAAAATTGAAAAAAAATATATAGACGTAAAGTGGGGGTGATTTTTTTTTCTCATCCAACCCTATAGTGTGGGGTATCGTTGGATTGGTATTTTAAAACCATTAGGGGTTTGCTAAGACGATTTTTCGATTCAGTGATGTTTTTGCGAAATATTCAACTTTAAAGTGCAAATTTTCATTAAAATCGAGCGAGCCCTCTAAAATCTAAACCGGTGGGCAGAAAAATTTGAAAAAAATCAGGATGGTAGTAAGTATATCAAACTTTCAAGGAAAACTATAACGGCTAAGTTTGCTTGAGAATTATTAGTAGTTTATGAGTAAATAGCAGCCTAAGGTATAAAATATACCTAAATTTGGAAGATTCCATATAAAATACGAAATTCTTAGAAAAATATTACTTATTTTTTTCGTAATGGCTACGGAACCCTATTTTGGGCATGTCCGACACGCTTTTGGCCGGTTTTTGTTTTTCGAGCGATGTGGCCCGCCCATTGCCACTTTGACACTTGCATATTCTTCTTTTTATTAGTGAATTTAGTTTTTCAGTGAAAAAAGCTCGTATTTAAATGAAATGTTAATATGTTTAAAATATGATATTACAATTTTCATACTTCAAAAGTTTCAACACATTTATCTCGTTCCTGCGGAGATTATTATTACATTTTCTATTATTAATTTTCCCTTAATATAACATTTAATACTACACCGCTCTTAATTTGGAACAAAGGTTTCGTGAAGTTAAAAGGTTTTTAATTAACGGCCTCCAATTTGAAGGTACTGCATTGTTCTGCGGAGAAACCTCGCCAGCGTTGCTTATTGATGAGTAGTCAGTCCTAAGTATTGAATTCAGGTGATGTCTTCCAAACCAAAACTGTAATTTTCAAGAAATCTCCCTAAATACCGACAAGAAGAAAATGTACTAATTTGGTGTGTTGGTTCTTTACGTACCTATTTATGGCTTTTTATGAAAGCAACTACGCTCTTTTTGCTCTTTTTGGCCGATGGGGTCAGAATGTTCTCGAATGGCTTCTGCGGACCGGGAGACGAGCTGTCGGTAGGCCTCCAACAAGATGGAGCGACGACTTGGTTAAGATCGCGGGATCGCATTAGATGCAGAAAGCCCAAGACCGGTCTGAGTAGAGCGCCTTGGGGGAGGCCTATGTCCAGCAGTGGACGTCTTTCGGCTGACATGATGATGATGAATTGCGCTCTTTTTACTAAATAATAGCCTTTGGCCGAGGCTTCGCATGAGTGAACTATTAGATCTAAGGTTTACAATTGAAATTAAAATTTAAAAAAAGTTGTTTGTCACAATATGAATGTTTAGGTTTGTTTTGTTTTGTTTAGTTTTTTATTTGATCAATCTTATAATCAATTTTTTAATCTAAACAATATTTTCTACTTTAAATGTATTTTGATTTAATTATTACTTTTACTTCGAATTTGAATTCCAATGTATATTCTACAATATATAAAAAAATCGGTCAAGTGCGAGTGCGAGCGACTCGCGCATGAAGGGTTCCGCACCTCCGTACAATGTTTTATAAACCAATAGTTCAGTAATATTTTTTTGTATTCTAATACAAAGCCCCTGGTTACCAAAGTAGGTAGTCGTCAAGGCAAATCAAATGAGACCAAAATCGATGCAGTCGTGTCGTGTTATTACAGAGTTCCTATGGCCAACATCTAACTTCATCATCAGATCAGCTCTACGTAATAATAATATTGCACTGTCATCGGATTTATACATGCATGCAAAATTTCAGCTCAATCGGTTGAAGATATCCACATCAAATTGTAGTTGAAAAATTCCTCTCGAACAAACATACTTAACATTACACTGCAAATAAATATAATGCTTGTAATAAGATTTGTTAAAAATTTCATTTTTAATACAAGCTTTTTTTGCCGAATGTACTTTTTATTGTCTGTACATGCATTGTCATCTAAACTACATATCTTTACCAAATTTCAAGTCGGTTATTAACTATTGAGGAGTTCCCTACTGCAGAAACGATCCTAGCAGAACCGCCAAGACGTCACTAACAGATTATTGTATTGTCACCAAATTTACATAAGTATGCCAAATTTCAAGCCGATCGGACCATTTATTTTATGCATCATGGCACGGATAAATAAATAAAATAAAATTAGAATTATTCTTAGAGAAAAATATTGCGTCTCAGTTATGCGCACAACTAACATTCTAAAGCGCTCGGAACCGCTCGACAGGCGCTCGGCTGATGCACAGACACACTCGGGCGCTCGTTCTGTTCGTGTGACGAGCATTCGCGAGAATGCCCGAAGTCTGTCGATGCTGAATTCTAATGGAAACATTGAGTATAGTCATCACAAAATTACCTTTTGACGTTTATAATATTTTTAATTTAATCTTAAGAAGGGTGACTTTGAGCGTAAAACGAAAAAAAAATGCACCATTGAGTTACGGTACGTTTTCATTGTTATTTACAAACCCTAATTTAATTTTAATTAAATTCAAGTACCTAACTTAAACAATTTAAAAAAAAAGTACAAAGATATTAAAGTGTACCTAATACGTCACAAAGACGACACAGGTGATGATGTTAAGTATTAAAATAATTCTAGTGGTTTATTTAGAATCTGTAAGTAACTTAAAGTTAAACATTTTAGGGTTCTGTAGTCAACGCCATGTCTGTCGGCGGCTAAGCTCAGAGACAGTTAGTACTAGAAAGCTGTAAATTGGCATAAATATTCATATCAGTCACGCCGACAGTGGTAAAATAAAAATATTTTTTTTTTGGGTCCCATAATCGTAGAGTGGTGGTGATTTTTTTTTGTTTCAATGTGAATTATTACCTATTAATGTTATAAGACAAATTAGTCGCAATATTTTTGCTTCGTATTATAAAATACGGCATGATTTTCAGGCATATACCGGGTTCGATTCGGAATTTGTGGAGAATTTGCTTCATAATATCGGCGTTTTTTACTCCCGTATAAAGTATTTTAAACATGCATTTGTTTTTGCTGATAGAGTTTTTTGACGATTAAAAAAATAGCGCCGCAAAAAAGAACCTTGAGGGTAAATAAATAGAGCACGATATTATTCGACTTTAGCGAAGCGCTTCACTTCGCTTTGCAAATGATTGCTTTCTACTTCTGCTGATGAGAGCAAAAATAATAATTTTAACTGAGTCGGGTCCGGGGCAGTATCGATGTTAATATTCAGTTTAAGTATATTAGTAAAAAGTAGGTACATAATAACTGAAATAACTGAAAGCGAATGATTTTGAGAAATGAATCATCGTAATGGTATACTCGTAGAATAAGCCTACCTATAGAATTTCACCAAAAATATAATCTTGCTCGGGATACTCGAGAAGTCGCCAACGTCAGTTAATTTGAAGGACGCAGTAATACGTTAAAGTGAGATATCCATATTTCCATACTAATATTATAAATGCGAAAAAGTGTGTCTGTGTGTTTATATTTTTATATGTTTGTCCGTTTTTCATGTCGAAACGGAGCGACGGATCGTCGTGATTTTTGGTATAGAGATAGTTTATGGGCCAGAGACTGACATAAGCTACTTTTTATCCCGGAAAAATGCACAGTTCCCGAGGAAACAGCGTGCGATAACCGAATCCCACGCGGGCGAAGCCTACCTATAAAGATTGTTCATTAAACTTTGTTGTAAAATATAAAAGTAGATATATGTGTTCGACAGTAATTTGAATTTGGAGACTTTTTTTTAAGTCAATTTTAGTCAGCCTTGTTCAAGGTGTTATAGCCAAAGTGCCTGGTCTATCATAAATATTGACCATTTCACTATATTTATAACGGATGTAAATAAAACGTGCGTGAATACTCGTAGTTATAGATAGAGTTTATTACACAGCAACTTTTCCTTGGTTAGTGATTAAAGCATTCCGGAAAATAAAAATTAATGAATGAGTACGAGTATGAGCAAAATTAGGATTTTACGTAAGTTACAACATAGTACAACTTACAACTACAACAACAACTTACAACACAACATCAACAACAACAACTTAGAAGCCGTACAGCTTAGGGATCATTAAAAATCGAGCCTATCAATCTCAAAGGGCCGGCAGACAGGTGTGTACCTGTTATACCTGCGTGTTGCGGGTGTCCATGGGCGGCGGTGATTGCTTCCCCATGCTCGTTTACCTGTTTTATAACAAAAAGTAACTGTCAAACCCATAGTTCGCTTCCATCTTACCGTGTTACAAAGACTTCAAACCCTGTTCATCAGCCTGCATCTAGGTACAGTCAAGGAATTTAATTCATGGGCCACCGTGGAACCTTTTCCTTGTTAATTAATGCGATGTCACTATGACGTTTACTGTGAAATGATTCCATGGTGGCCAATGAATTAAACTCCTTGACCGTACTTGACATTTCGCGTCACCGCGACCGCGACCTTAATGTATTCTTTCATAATATTCATGACTACTTTGTATTGTTGACTAAGATCATTCCTTCCGGAACGTTTGTTTCAAAATGCGCTGGATGTTGGCGGTTGCTATTTTGGTACTAAACACCGTGTTTTTCTTGATTTTCGTTAACTTTGATAGACGGCGCACTTCATTGGCAGTAACTTTTTTATTTCATTATATATCTTTGAGAAAATCCATTGGAACACTACGACAGGCTTAAAAAAAATACACTTTACAGTCATTGTCAAATTGTTAAATTCACAGTTTTAACGGGAGACGTTGACGGGCTTTGAAAAACATACAAAAAAAAAACTATTTTATTTGACCTTCTTTTACTGAATATATTATTATTATGTCAATTGAAAACACTTTTCGTATGGACTTTCAAAAAACGGCATGAATTGTACCTTCGCTAGAACAAGGGCATAATTAGACTATTTTTTAATGAACTCATTTTTCGAATTTTAGACAATATAGTCCTTGTACTACCGAAGATACAAAATTGTAAACCTTTATACTGTTTATTCTTCATATTTGATTATATTTTATGACCTATTGCATGTTTCCTTACAATTAACGAACGTCAAAAATAACAATGACATGTTATATAAATTATAGCAATACTTATGTCGAACTAACTTGCATATAAAACATCCATAGTAAACTTACAAATGAAACTTACATTTTACCTTCATCATATCATCATCCCAGCCTATATACGTCCCACTGCAGGGCACAGGCCTCCCCTCAGAATGAGAGGGCTTGGGCAGTAGTTCCCACGCGGGCCCAGTGCGGATTGGGAACTTCACACATACCATTGAATTGCTTCGCAGGTTTGTGCAGGTTTCCTCACGATGTTTTCCTTCACCGTAAAGCTCGTGGTAAATTTCAAATGTAATTCCGCACATGAATTCCGAAAAACTCAGAGGTGCGAGCCGGGGTTTGAACCCACGACCCTCTGCTTGAGAGGCCATATGTCAAACCACTCGGCCACCACGGCTTCTTCGACATTTTACCTTGCTGAGTGTATATTCTAAAATTTAAAAGTGGCTCCGAAGCGCTAACGTTTCGAGTGCTCTGCCTACGCCATTTGGGAATATAGGCGTGATGTTTGTGTGTGTCTGTATATAAGTAAGATGTCATGAACAATATGTTTTATGTCAAAAAGAGTTGTGCCGTACAGAGTCGTGTGTAGAACCAATTAAGCCGCAGACTAATTAATTAAATTTGTCGTTGCGAAAAGCAGCTGCGGGCAGAATCCTGCCGGTGGCAAGTTAGAGGAAGGAATTTACGTATATCTATGTAGGTACATCATATTGTAAACCCTATACGAGTATCATATTACTTAGAGGCGGTTGCGCCGCCTATTAATTCAGTCGCAAATATAGCTTCGTAACAGTAAGACATCTTCCTTTGATATCCTTACTTATAACAACCTTCTACAAATAAAGTAATAAAGTTAGGCAGTGCGCAGAATAACCAATACCCACAGTGGTGACCCGATCATTTGAATTTTTGTGAAGTAAAGGATATTTAAAGAAAAATGTATCAGCAGCCATCCACAGGACCCACGCCGGGCGCGCTACCGGGTGGGGCTGGAAATACTGCTCCGCCGGTGCAGCAGCCCGTGGAGCAGGCGACGGGACGAGGCAAGGATTTTGGAGAGGCGGCGTTGGCCAGCATAACAGTATCTTCGAGAGTTCCAGAGTTTTGGACCGACATGCCAAGGCTTTGGTTTTTGCAATTTGAAGCAGTGGTGGAAAACCAGCGATTAGGAGATGCCGCTAAACAGAACCTGGTTACGACGAAGCTAAGTAAACAAGCTATAAAGCAGGTGAGCGATTTGCTATTATCACCTCCTGAGGGCAACAGATACCAGGCTTTAAAAGATCGGTTACTGCAGATCTACGAAGAGTCTGATACGCGACAGACACAGAAGCTACTGGGAGAGATGGAACTAGGCAGCCAAAAGCCATCCCAACTCGCCAGGAGTATGCGAGACCTCGCGCGCGGGAAGATCCAAGATCAGACATTGATCATAATGTGGACTAGCCATTTACCATCAGCGGTGCAGGCAGTGTTAGCCGCATCCGAGGTGACAGACCTAGAAAAATTAGCCATAATGGCAGACAGGGTGATGGAAGCCACTCGCCCATTAGAGGTCACGGAGATAGCCAGCGTGAAGCAGCGATCCAAAGATTCGGGTATAGCTGCCAAGCTGGACAAGCTTTCATTGGAAGTGGCAGAGTTGCGGAGGGCAAGAAAGCCGTACAAGGACACCACTCCGAGAAGACAGCAGTCGAAGTCACGTTCGCGAGATACCAGCAAGAATGGCCGTAAACCAGGATGGTTATGTTATTACCATTTCCGATATGGGAAGAAGCCGCGAAGTGCGTGAACCGTGTAACTGGAACGACATGCCGGTGCCGACGGAAAACTAAGTGCGATACAATCAGAGGCGGAGATGGGTATCGGATTGACAAATAACCGCCTATGTGTAACAGACTTAAATAGCCGATTACAATTTTTAATAGACACAGGTGCCAATATTTCGGTTTTACCGCTACGAAAAAGAGTACGACATCCTTATTGGTGAGTGATAAATATAAGTTATATGCCGCAAATGGCAGCGAAATAAAAACTTACGGTGTACGTAGTTTAGTGTTAGATTTAAATCTCAGAAGAACATTTAAATGGATTTTTGTAGTTGCAGACGTTAAACAACCTATAATTGGGGCCGATTTTCTAACCCATTATAACTTGTTAGTAGATCTCAACGCGCGTAAATTGAGAGATAAGAGTACTAATTTAAATGTTCTTGCTGCGATTGTTACTCAGGATACCGCTGATTTGTCTATTAAGTCTGTAGATATAAAAAATACTTGGCATGAAATATTGTTAAGTTACCCAGAACTGACAAAACCGGTGTCTTACAAAGATACCCCAAACATTCTGTCGTTCATTATATAGAAACTACGGGACCCCGGTATATGCTAAGTCCCGACTTTGCCACCAGACCGGTACAGTAAAGTTAAAGAGGAATTTAAGTTAATGGTGGATCTCGGTATATGTAGACCTTCAAAGAGTGCATGGGCTAGTCCATTGCACATTGTTCCCAAAAAGAATGGGGAACTACGCCCTTGCGGCGACTATAGGAGGCTTAATGCTATTACTAAACCAGACCGCTACCCAATTCCTCGTTTACAAGATTTTACATATCTGTTGGCAGGTAACAAAAATATATTTACTCGGTTAGATTTAAATAGGGCATACCATTTTATACCGGTGGCCCCGGGAGACATAGAAAAAACTGCTATAATTACACCTTTTGGGTTGTACGAATTTCCCAGAATGTGTTTTGGACTCTGCAATAGTGCCCAGACGTTCCAGCGTTTTATGGATACTGTGGTTTTGAGAGATTTAAATTTTCTGTTTAGTTATATAGATGATGTCATCATCGCGAGTGAAACAGTAGAACAACACAAAAGGCAATTAAAGCTAGTTTTTGAACGTTTCAATCAGTATGGCATAACAATTAACGTGGCTAAATGTGACTTCGGTAAGATAAAGTAAAGTTTTTAGGCTACGAGGTGTCAAAGGAAGGTATTCGACCTTTAGACGATAAGGTTCAGGCCATAGTAGAGTTTCCGAAACCTCAGAATGTCGAGCAGCTGCGACGATTTCTAGGTATGCTAAACTTTTACCGTTCGCACATCCCTAGGGCTGTCGACTATCAAGCTGAATTAAATCATTATTTACATAACACTAAAAAGCGTGATAAGACGGTCATTCAGTGGACGAGACGGCTAATCAAGCATTTGAGAAGTGTAAGGAGAGCTTAAAAAGCGCCGCTACCACTTTCACCCATTGCCTAACACGAAATTAGCACTAATGACGGATGCGTCAGAGGTTAGTATCGGTGCAGTATTGCAACAAAAAGTTGATAACGTTTGGCAACCGTTAGGATATTTTTCCCGGAAATTATCTGAGACGCAAGTAAAAATCGGCATATACGATAGAGAGTTACTAGCGATATATGTTTCCATAAGGCATTTCAGAAATTTATTAGAGGACGCGATCTTACTATTTATACGGATCACAAACCCTTAACATTCGCTTTAGTAAGATAACAGTGATAAAGAAAGTCCGCAAAGGATCCGTTATTTATCTTATATTAGTGAGTTTACGACTAATATACATCATATTAGCGGTGTACAGAATGTAGTCGCTGACACCCTATCTCGTATAGAAGCGATAGACTGTCCCACGGGAATTGATTACGCAGAGGTAGCAAAACAGCAAGACAGTGATGACTACTTACAACATAGTTTGCGATCGTCACATGATACCTTGCAATATAAGCAAGTTAGTTTGCCCGACTGTGAGAAAAATATATACTGCGAAGTATCTACTAAGAATATTAGGCCGTATTTACCTGAGAGTTTTAGAAGCAAGCGTGGCAATATATACATAGTCTAAGTCATCCGGTAGTAGAACTACTAAGCGTTTAATTACAGAGAGATTTTTTTGGCCTAAAATGAACTCTGATATTACTAGATGGACTAGAACATGTATGGCATGTCAAAGAGCTAAGATAACGCGCCATACAGTTTCAGGATTGGACAATTTGCGGAATCTGACCGTTTCAGTCATGTACATATTGATATAACGGGACTTTAGCTACCACAAGCGACGGTTATCGTTTTTGTGTTACGATGATTGATAGATTTTCGGGTTGGCCCGAAGCTTATCCTGTGCATGATATTACAGCAGAGACAGTAGCCAGAGTGGTATATGAGGGCTGGATTTCTCGTTTTGGGTGTCCTACGCGACTTACGAGCGATTGTGGAAGGCAGTTTGAAAGCGATTTATTTAGGCAGTTAATGAAGTACCTAGGCGTTCACAAATTGCGTACTACTCCGTACCACCCTCAAAGTAATGGCCTTATTGAAAGATTTCATAGGGTTTTGAAAACTGCCCTTATGGCCCGCCTAAATGATAACATTTCTTGGGCGGAAGAGTTGCCTACTGTTATGCTAGGTATCCGTGCCGCACCTAGAAGTGACACGGGAGTGAGCGCAGCGCAGTTAATATATGGTAAAACAATTCGATTACCCGGTGAATTTTATGACAAGGTTAAAATTAATGTTTCGAATTCGGAGTATTTGCAAAAGCTTAAGGACTCCATAAGTAATTTAAAACCAAGGCCACCAAAGTCACGGAAAATCACGTTCATTGTTTGTCCATAGTGATTTAAAAACATGTAAAAATGTATTTTTAAGGAATGATCTAGTGCGTAAATCACTGCAACCTCCTTATGATGGCCCTTACAGCGTCATAAGCAGGAGAGATAAAACATGACAATACAATTAGAGAATCGGCAATTAACTGTCTCAATTGACAGATTAAAGCCCGCATATGTAATTAGCGATGGTGCGGATATGGCCGCAAGTACCATGAATAGCCACACAGATAATTATAATTACAATCAAGTTATTCCTACATTGAATAACAATGACACTTCTAGTAACTCTATGCCAGTAAAACATCGCGCCGTGGACGTATCATAACGAGGCCACAGCGATATGCAACTTAAGCGTTAAGTACAATAAGTTATGTGCCGGCAAAAATCATACAATAACAAAATATAACGCAATAGCTATATGGCTAAAGCATTATAGATTTTACTAGCTAAGAATAAGACATGTTTTTCTATGTCAATAGTTTAAGCATTAGATTTAGATTTAAGCAATTAATGTATTTTACAAAATCGCTGAAAAAGATGTTTCGTAGTAGTTAATAACTCGGTACGATGGTATTTTGGCATTACAATTACCATTGGGAAATAAGTCACTACTACCAATTAAAACTCTAATACTTTTAACGTCATATTGAATTTTGTATACAACCATGGGTTGGGGGCAAAGTAAGGAAGGCGATAAGAGCAGTGGCAGTGTAATTACTCAAACGCAGACCGTAACAACCGACTTTAAGCAGCAACTGGGTAACATCAGTTTGATTTTAATTGCCATGGCGGTCATGTTTGGGATCATTCTGGCATGTGTCCTGTGGCATCGCTGCAGGAAAACGACCAGAAACTGGGTGCAAAAGCAGCTGGTAGCTGCACCGATGACGCAGCAGGCAGCGCCGGTGGCCGGCTATGCATAGCTCTACAAGGTGTAGAGTTACCTATTGTGCAATGCCTTTTATGCACGTAGGTAATTATAAGCTTGTTTTAGTAATAAGCAGTGTATTAGTTTAAGAAAAACAGTGTCAATTATGAAAATGTTATTTTTTTTAAGGAAGGGTGTGGTGTAGGTACATCATATTGTAAACCCTATACGAGTATCATATTACTTAGAGGCGGTTGCGCCGCCTATTAATTCAGTCGCAAATATAGCTTCGTAACAGTAAGACATCTTTCCTTTGATATCCTTACTTATAACAACCTTCTACAAATAAAGTAATAAAGTTAGGCAGTGCGCAGAATAACCAATACCTACAATCTATATACTAGAGGTTATGAAATGGAATACGTTTCGCTATTAAGGATAACGATATAAATATTTATTTGTTACTAAAGTAAAAAAATTTTTCATCAGACTTGCTCGTCAATGATGTATAATAAGGGCCTCAATTGTTCCCGCGGGAACTATGGATTTACGTATAGTTTTTCTCCCCAAGGGAGTTATGACTTTAGTTTTAAAAAGTTAGTAGGTACGTCATTTCAGACTTAAGAGGTTTCAAGTCAGCCAACTTTTTATTTACATCTTAAAAATTTGCCTGTAACCCAATTTTACCCCATAAAAATTGCCACGCTTCATGAAACTTCGTTATTTTTATAATTTAAATTTATATCAAATGGTTTTGAAATAATTTTACTAAATATTTTTTTTGCATGTTGAAACAATCTGGCCGTGAGACCAATTTTAAACTAAACACAGTTCTTAGCATTAACTATGGTAGACGACTGGAAAAAGTGACAATCAGGGGTGCTACTACAAAATTTGAAAATCGTAGTTCATATCATTTTCCTAACACTAATATTATTATTATTATTGCTTACCTTAGAAAATCTCTATGAAAATACCTGTGTTTTCTGTACTGCTCACTGTGTTGGTGTGCAATAAAGAGTTATTTTAATGTGTTGTATTATTTAATACGAGATCGAGAGGGACGGTACGATACGAACTTCGATTTTTGAATGTTGTAGTAGCCCCCTGTATTGGCGGGTAGCCATTATTTTATTCAGTTGTTTTTTTAGCGCCTTTCTTTTACCGAGCTGTGAAGTGTTTGGACACAAGATATTTTAATTTTTTGCATTTTTTTCCTCGCAATGTGATGAAAATCATTGTGTGTATCACGGGCCGTAAGGGGATTACAAACTCAAGTCATTAAAAGCTCTCCGCCTCCAGCGTCGGGCTTCTAATAGACTCTCGTTAGTAATCCCCTTCTTACGCCCCTAATGCACAATGTACTATTATTACTTAGGTACTACAGTAATTTGCAAAATAATAATTTGAAAGTTAATGTTAAAACACTGGTTACACTAGTAACCTGGCTTAAACATAATTAAATTTTACTTACTAGACCTAAGATTATTTCATGTTTTTATTAGTACCTTTCATTCTTAAATGCATTTTTTGAATAAATGAATTTTAATTTGAATGTTTGTATAATGCATTGAGAATCTCACCTTACATGTGCTAACACTTATGTTGATGTGCATTATGTTGTGGTGACTTCATCATGTATTACGGTTTGATGAGAATCTGCATTCAATTTCCGGCATAAGTTAGATATATTTTTGTAATTTTTCAATGTGTTCCTATTTAATTCAATGTTTATTTGTTTGTTAGTCAAATTCCAATCACTTTTAGACGTCAAATCAACTTGGAATTTGGTATAAATTTAGAGATAGATGACAACGTCAGCACAGTAAACGAGCTGCAGCCTTTTTGCTGCTACATCGCTACCACACGTGTAGCCTATGTCTGTACGATAGATATGCTTTTCAGCTTTTCACTCTTCCATCTCCGCTTCCACAAAATCAAGATAATCATACAGATACAGCTTACATTGGACTTATTTCTAGCCCAGTTATAATTAATTAGGTAAGTACTACAATTAGAGGGTCAGTTACTAATAATTTCGCCTCATTCGCTTAATAAGGTTAAGTCGTCAGTAACCGTATTATATCCTCATTGAATTAAGATACAGCGTTGCTTGTGTTTCCGCTGAAACTATTACGCTGAATGCTGCTATCTAAGTGATGAATTAGTATTCATGATTTCCCCGGAGCACTAGTCCTACCTCGCTTTAGGTAATATTTCAAACAGAGACAGTTATTTGTATAAAGTTGAATTATTTTAGAAAAAAATAAAATATTAATTTATTTCTCATGAGCTTTACGGTGATGGAAAACATCGTAATGAAATCTGCACACGCCAGAAAAGAAATTCAAAGGTGTGTGTGAAGTTTTCAATCCGTACTGAGACCGCGTGGGAACTACGGGCCAAGCCCTCTCATTCTAAGAGGAGGCCTGTGTCCTGCAGTGGGACGTATATACATAGGTTGGGTTGATGGTGAAATTAGACATTTAATAAACAAACAACAAGGATGACAAAAAATGTCCAAGTGCGAAAATAGGCCTCATACACAAAGGATTCAGTACCTGCTCTGTGTATTGTCAAAGTCGAATATATTTTTACACTTTAATACCTTTTCTCTGTATGCCATCCGACAATTTTAAGCGAAAGTGCAAAACAGAAAGTGACAGCGACAAGTTAGTAAAGTGTAAAGATATCTTTGAACTGTCGAGATCAAATTACAGACACAAACGATCCAACGAAACGAAACGAGAAAAGGAGCTGAAGTAAGTACAGACGTCAAATTTTATATTTAGTTAATTGCGAATTATTAATGGTATAGAGAAAGAAAGATGGTGAATATTACTGTATTGCGAGCGTGTACAATATGACTTTTGACTTTCCATGATACCTAAAACTGTTATTAAATAAAACAAGGCTGCAGCATTTACTACAAACTGTGCGATTTTCCTATGATAATCGCATTTAAACGAAACTCTCCATACCTTTGCCGCAGGCAAAAACATGAATATTCAAAGAATTCTTTTGTCGCAAAACTTTTATTTGCATTCATGACATGGCAAAACATTCCAGTCAGAATTCATAAATGAAATTTTATACCTTGCATGTTAAATTTAAAACCGTTAGTAAACATAAATTTTATTTTGAAATAATTTAATGAATGCATGCGAACAATCAGGTAAAACGGTATGGGGTCTATTATTGGTGAACAGGTAATAGTATTTTCTCCCTTACTACGGCTTGAGTCTGTTTTGTTTATTTAAACAACCAAACTATCTAGTCTCTGATGAAAACGCTGTCTCAAGATCTCTACATATTACACCGTATCATACCATGACCATTATAGGAACGTGTCAGACGGAATCACCGAAACGTGCTAGTGGGCATAGTCTCTTACTTTTCGTTCCAAAAACTAATTAGAAATGCTTGTTCATTGTTCACATTTAAAAATAAATTAAACCCTCACCTTTACAATGATCAGCTTTCTTCTGCCTAGCCTTCTTTTTACTTGTGATTTTCTTGATACTTGTGATTGTTCCAATTTGAAGATGTGTGTTTATTTGCATAAGGTTGTTTTTGTTTTTGTCTGTAAGCTGCATTGCGTAATGTCACATTTCTCTCTTTTTACCTGACTGCCCAAAGGAGGGTTATTAGGTTTAATTGTATGTCGTGTATCATCTTGTGTTTGTCTAATTTGGTTTAGTCTTAAGTTGCTGTTGACCCACTGAAAATCAGCGTCGTGGCAGCGCGTGCCGAGACACATGCTGAGGGGTGTCCTTTTTTGTACCAACTACATGTATATGTGTATGGTTTTGTTACTGTATTATTGTACTCGTACCCCCTTATTCATAAAACTTAACAAGCCTATGTTAACTAACAAATGCTTTGTCCCTTTCTAACAAATACAAATGTCGAAGTGGCATTTTAACTAAAATAGGTTTGATTGTCGTTTATGAAGAAGGGGGGTAGTTGTTTAAAAATAAATATTTTCTATTCTATTCTGTGCTATTCTATTCTAAACAATATGTTTTAAACCTGACACGTGGCTGTTACGGTCATGATATGATACGGTGTTATGGGTAAGTGTAAGTGGACAAGTTACAAAACTCAGAAAACCTAGACAGCAAGTAGTTTAACGCGATCTTTTACAGCTGACACGAGAGGAAATCTTCACAAATACTTCATCAGAATTCCGACAACGATAGCGGTATTAATGGCGTCCTCAAATATTCTCAAAATTCATATCGGTGGTTGCCATAATTAAATTTTGTCGAATAAGGAAATAACTCGACAGATAACTGTAAATTGGTTTAAGACTCTTACAAGAGGCTGGATTGAAATATTTTGTATCGAATTTTATATTGAGAACGTGGAATTGGATTGTGAATGAGACGGAATTGTATTCGGAATGCTTATTGCTGTCGAGTTGTAATGTAATAAATCGTTGTATTTCTGTGACTGGGGAATGTTTGTTACATGTAAAATTAGATATTACCATGTTTTGTCTTTTTATAATGTAGTAAATACCAACAATATTAATGCGGAACCTTGCAAGAATGTTTGGATATTCTCTTTAATAGTTACATTTACTACCTACCCGAAACACATTTATTATGTATAAATATTATAGTTCTATTGAAAAATTTGGTCTAATCCTAAAGCGAACTAGAATACTGAAATACTCATAAAAGTTCACTTAATATAAAAACCGTCAATAAATCAAGAATAAACATTTTTATTTTTTTACAAAAATCTGCCCCGGCCGGGATTCGAACCCGGAACCTCAAGCTTCGTAGTCAGGTTCTCTAACCACTTGGCCATCCGGTCGTCATTGGATTGAGAAACAGGGGGTTAATATTGGCATTTAAAGCATCTATTTTGTACCCGTTACATTTTCGGTGATTTAATTATCTTTTAATAACAACAATCTTTTATAATATAATCTTATACTAGCTTTTGCCCGCGGCTTCGCCCGCGTGGAATTCAGTTATCGTGCGCTGTTCCCTCGGAAACCGTACATTTTCTGGCCCATTAACTATCTCCATGCCAAAATCACGTCGATCCGTCGATCCGTCGATCCGTTTCGACGTGAAAGACGGACAAACATACAAACACGCAAACACTCACACTTTCGCATTTATAATATTTGTAATGTCTTAAACTTTCGTGATTTTCACTCATAGTCAAAATACCACGCACAGGACTTATCACGCTAACACACACGAGTAATGTAATGTTGCCGAAACGTCGAGGTAAATATTACTCGTGTGTGTTAGCGTGATAAGTCCTGTGCGTGGTATTTTGACTATAATATTTGTATATGGTAGTACGAAAGAACCGTTTACTTCTTATATATTCGTCTTACAATCTTTATTTTCGTACTTTAGTTGGCTTGATGGTAATGGTTATTTTCCTTGTCGTGTTGCCAGCTCGCATGAGAGATGTCTGCCCGAGGGTTTGCTAAGACATGGGCGGTCTCGGTATACTTGGGACGCTTGTAAAAGTAGCTCTTTATCTTTATACAGCTATTAGTATCTTAATGTCGTTATATTACAAGATTTTCTTCGCGATTTCGTTTAAGCGGGATTTGTGGTAGTATGTATGTATGTAAATACTTTATTGTACATAAAACACTAAAATAATACAACAAAACAAAAGAGTACAAAGGCGAACTTATCCCTAAAAGATAACCTAAACAGGAAAGGAAAACTTAAAGATAGGCGAACAGTAATTTATGCACAGTGAGAAGAAAGGAATAGGTATAAAACATATAAATAAATACACTTAATAACAACAATTAGTATGGCAATTAGTGTGTGTATATAATTATATAAATAATATAGGTACTTAGTTACCACTCACATTGAACATGATACACACATATACAATTATGAATAAACAATACATATAAATAAAAATAAAAAGAATACGATTACCTACTTCCACAGTTTCTTCAATCTATCCCTGAGCGAGGCCACAGAAGGGGACTCCCTAATGAGCAAAGGCAACTCGTTCCACAGCTTCACGGAATGGATGCTGAATGATTTAGCATATGAACGTGCATTGTTCGGCGGGAAGGCAAGTGTGAGTCTGGAGCTGGACCGCAAGCGGTGCCCGCTTCCAGCGGCCAAGTAGCTAAACCTTTCAGATAGGTACGAGGGAGAGGAAGGATTAAAAAATACATTAAAAAGGAGACACGGGATGTGAATGTCTCTCCGCCGTCTAATCGGCAACCAGTGAAGCTGCTCGCGAAAGTGGGAGACATGGTCGTAATGAATAGTTAAAATTCTTGTATCCCACTAATAGTATAAGTGCAAAAGTTTTCAAGTCTGTTTGTTACCTTTTCACGTCTAAGCCGCTGAACCGATTTAAATGGAATTCGGTATGCAGATAGTTCGAGTCCTGGGGACTTACAAAGAATAGTTTTTAACGCGCCGTCGGCCGAATTTCCGCGATCAGCCACTTTTTTTTCTGCCGCGGCGCATAGCAAGAGTCTAAAGCGCTATTCAGCCTCCGACAGGACAACAGCCAAAGAGGATGAGAATTTAAAATTGTACTTTATTTAAAATACTTGCACCTAGTGCTTACATTTTTGTGATATGTTTTTATTAACTTGTAATGTAATGACTGAAACTAGTTATGTTTGTTCGGGTGGGATTCATATTTCAACTTAAATTTGAAGTGGATATATTGAGACCGATTGAGCTAAAATTTTGCATGCATATATAAATCCGATGACAATGCAATATTATTAAGACGTAGAGCTGATCTGATGATGATGTTAGATGTTGGCCATAGGAACTATGTAATAAAACAAAACCGCATCGATTTTGGTCTCATTTGATTCGTCTTAACGACTACCTACCTATTTTGTTAACCAGGGGTAAAAAGTACCGCCAGCAAAAAAGCTTGTATTAGATTTTTTTACAAAAAGATATTACTAAACTATTTGTTTTTTAAACATTGTACGGGGGTGTGGAACTCTTCATGCGCGAGTGGCTCGCACTCGCACTTTACCGATTTTTATTTATTTTTTGGAGTCCTTTTTTACTTTTTTGATAAAAAATGTATCAAGATATTTTTCAATAAAAAGACACGTTAAGATCGCTTATCTTCTTTCTAATGCTAAAAAAACGAATTATAGACAGTTAGTAGGTATATTCAAAGGGTCTGCTTTGTAGTTCACCTCAAACATACCTACCTACCCATATTGCTATTATCAGAGGTATACAAAAATGTTATATTATTTTTATAAACAGAAAAGTTGCTCGGTTTGCCATTTAATTTCAATATCATATTACAATTTTCCCTACTCACGAAATTACTCGATGACAACGCCGATTCCAGATAAATTTTATTCAAGACGATCTCTAACTCATCAATTTAAGTTACTTCGTATATTGACGACTTAAGGCGCATAAAGTCACAACAAGTTCTTATGTATTTAATTTTCTTACCGAAACTCGACAGTAAAATAGTTCCATACCAGTAATATTACAATTTTAAGAATAGTCCTTACCATTATTAAGACTACACTTTTACTTATGTAAGGCTTTCCAGATTCTTTTAAATACTTACTTAGGTATCTATTTTTACCACCAAGGCATTTATAGATTTGTTTTAAATTATTTAATGAAATGCTTTAAATAAAGCACATAGTTTAATTAAATTGTTGATTATACAATCAGTGCTGCTTATTAATAATGACGTTTTTTTAATACATATGCCAATCCATTTATTTCAAACAGCTTAATCAGTATCGCGGGCTGAGTGTCGTACGAGTACCTGTGCACAATAAAAAAAATCTTCACAGCCCGCGGCGCGTATACTTCAAACCAAATCACTGCTAGCTTATTATAACCAAACCAATCACGTCACCACGTTTGAAGATGAGCGAAGGAAAAAATAAAATCAGCTAATTTAATTGGTTCCCTTGGGAAGCGTACTTTAACAGCCTTAACGTAAGGACAAGAAACGCCACTTAGTGGCTTTGTGTCGACGTCGCCTTAACGCCTGAGGGTAAGTTCATCAACAAGTCAATAACGATATTAACTTTATCGCGATGTAAGACACTACTCTTTTGTTTTATGTTGCCTTGGTTAATTGGAACGCATAATTGGCTATACTGACATAAAGTGACAAGTGAGGGTCAAGTTAGTTCTCTAATGTTTGCCCGAATTTAATACACCGAATGTATCGTTTTCCATAATTTTAATTGACTTAAAGAGTATTATTTCGAAAATGAGTTTTGCAATTAAAATTTTGAATTTTATTGTTTAGTGCAATTAATTAGCAATAAGTCATTATAATTATTAAATGTATAAAAAATATGATATGTAATATTGACTCTGAATTTATAACAAAGTCAGCTTAGGTACTTTCTCTTCTACTCTTCTAAACACCAACTTTTTGTTATCCACATACATTGACTATCTCACAACTCTTTGTAGTGGAAGAACTGCGTCCCGGGAGGGTTTTGGCATTTTTATTTTTTTCGTTTTGCACAATTTTCATCTTCCAGATATCGATCCTCAGGTATAACGTCTGCACGGGGAGAGATCTCTATATTGTCGCCTCTCTCCAATATTGTTTTTTATCTCAAAATTTCACTACCAATAATCGTTTTTATCGTCCCTCTTCAGTTATTTTTATTTCTAGCATCCTCCGTACAAAATCTAATTCATCCCTTCATTAATACTACTTATGAAGTAGATCTAAGACATAAATTGACTAAAATCACTGTTTTAAATGTTAACATTGAAATATGACCAGTGGTTAATCATTTGAACACTCGAACCTTAAAATTTTCGAATCCCCGCCTTAAATGTGATTAATATGGATAATTAAAATTTGAAATTAAACGGCTCCTATTAATTTTATGTGAAAATACCAAAATAATTTCCTATTCACGTTCTCACGCAGGATTGGTTGGGGATCAGAAACTTTAAATACACAAATGAACTACTTCGTAGGCGTGTGTGCAAGTTCATTCAAGAGGTTTATTTATATCGTAAATGCGTACTATTGAAATCCAAAAATACATTAAACAGTAAGTGCGCATTTATTTTTCCAGTGACATATTTCTTGCTTGCTATATTTTTAACAGTGGACAAAGCTAAGAGTCTCTTTCCTCGAGTTTAATTTAGTCGCAAATTGTATGCAACATCTTCATGTTGCATAATAATTTGTCGCATGCGGCAACTATCCCAGGCCGCGCTCGTCACTGTCCAAGTTAGTTAAAGCGCTAACACAGTAAAATAACATACAGTACGAGTATTAAAAATCTAGTATTTTATTGAATAAAGTGTTATTTTGCGGAGGTCTATATCAATCATACATCTGGAAGTATGGTGTACGGTTGTGTTGCTCTGAAGATGAGCTTTTTTTATTATTTGACTGGATGGCAAACGAGCAAGTGAGTCTCCTGATAGAAAGAGATCACCACCGCCCATAAACATCAGCAACAACAGGGATATTGCAGATGCGTTGCCAACCTAGAGGCCTAAGATGGGATACCTCAAGTGCCAGTAATTTTACCGGCTGTCTTACTCTCCACGCCGAAACACAACAGTGTAGGCACTGCTGCTTCACGGCAGGATTAGCAAGCAAGATGGTGGTGGCAATCCGGGCGGACCTTGCACAAGGTCCTACCGCCTGCAAAGAGATGAGCTCTGGTTGAGTTCGAAACGCGCTAGTGTATTGTGGTGGTGGTTATAGATGGGTTTGTGTGATTACACAAATCACACATATTGTTATACACATATGTTCTTACAGTGTGGAGGTGGAGGAACTGCATGAGCACGCATATCTTGCATAAACTTAGCTATCATAAGGTCCTAAGACATAAGAAATGCTTTTAGTTCCCACTAATATTCCTGCGAAAGTTTGTAAGTCTGTTTGTTACCTGTTCATGTCTAAACCGCTGAACCGATTTTGATGAAATTCGGTATACAGATAGTTTGAGTCTCAGGAAAGGACAAAGGATAGCATTTAACGCGGAAAACTGCAAAGTTCCCGCGGGAAAGCGGTAAGCTAATTCTACGCGGTCAGAGTCGCGGTCAACAGCTAGTGAACTATAAACAACTAGCTTGTTGCCCGCGTTCACGTAGAATTTGTTTAAGCATAGATACAATTTACATCAATTAAGCTAAGCAAAACTAGTAGTAACTAAATTTATTCAAAAAGTGTTTTATTTTCGTTATGTCAGGGTTTGTTTACTTTATGTTTAGTTGTACTTTTACTGTAAAACGAAAAGATAAAGCTATCTTATTTTTTTGAATAATTATATAATTAGTCAGTTTTATATAATTATTGTTCTTATATCGCTAGTAATAAATTAAATATCGTTTTCAGATTAAAATGAAGACCGGTTTTGTGAGTATCACTCAATATAAAATTTCTACCACAAACCGTTTCATAAGGAAAATTGTTGCTGGATATGTCCGAGATGTAGAGGAATTAAGAACAAAACAGGGACAGTGTTCAATAATTCAAGCTCGCATCATAACACAAACATCTATTACTAAAATTAGGTAGTTAAAGTCTATACAAATTGCTTTGTTAATGACAGATTCATATGAGTATGACAGATGACAGAGCCTAGATTATTTCTTCTTTTGGCCACTAGGAGCGCTGCGATAGATTTCATCACCCCCACCTAGTACTTCGCACCCTCCCAATAGATATTGTAGAATTCGTTTATTTTGACGTACTGTTATTAAACAACTGCGGGCGCCCCGTGGCTGAGCGCTCGCTGCGCTGGTTATGCACTCTTTTTAATTCACCTAAGCCCTCAGAATTGCAGTTGAATTTGTATGCAAACCCGGTTTTTGCTGACAGACTGTTTATTGGCTATTTTCGCAAGTCTTAAATGGGTTACGGGTAAATATAATAATGGTTAACCAGATAACCGTTGGGGGAGAAAAGTCTTAAGCGACTACGAACGGAAGATGAAGCTTTGGCAATCCTTCTATAATTATGTCGGCGGCCGATCGTAAAATCCGTCAGATCACGAAATTCAAAGGCATATCATGAAATGGCGCCATCACGACGTGATACGGCAGATCGATTAGAGCAACGCATTCGTCGATATTCCTAGTTCTACACCGGGCACATCGTGATGAACAGAAAAATTTAGGTAAGACGAGCGAAGCGAGGAGTGGTTAGTATTCATTGTGACCATAACGCACAAGCCGAGCAAGTGAAGCGAGCGTGCCGCGGCAGCGGCCGGCGAAGTGCCAGAACCGATATGGCGGCGTTTCATGATATGCATAGGAATTTCATGATCTGCCTAAACTGGCAAAATCATGAAATGGCGGCGTTTCATGATATGCCTAGGAATTTCATGATTTGCCTAAATGTCACTCGGAAAATCGTTAAACGATAAGTTTTGAACGATATGGCGGATGTTCCTTAGCCAATTCATCTGATGGCGCCATTTCACGATATGCCTAGGAATTTAGTGATTTGGCGGATTTTACCATCGGTCGCCGACATATAGATGAACTGCCATCGTGAGAATTGCGAGCGACCGGCGGCTGCAAGTGGCGAATTGTCGTACATTGTGGAATTCTAAGGGCCTTTGTTAGTGGCCATAAAAGGTAAAAAAAACCTTGACGCTCATTCTATGAAATTTAGTATACGTATGAGGATGAAGTGTAAGCGTGCTCGTCACTGTCCCAATAGTTGGCATCTTTAATCTTATGTCCTTAGCAATAGAGATGACAGCAGGGTGTCATCTATTGGGCATAACGTGTCGAGTACTCGGACTTTAACCTTGCTTCACAGATATTGCATCTACACTACAGTAGTGTACAATACACTACAGTGCACTACACTACAGTAGTGCTAAGCAATATCGAAAATACAAACTGAGACTGAGACATGGATGCAAAGAAAAACCAGAATAAGAGACCAGCGCTGGGAATCGAACCCAGGTCCTCAGCATTCCGTGCTGCGTGCCATGCCCCTACACTACCACTGGACAGGAGTACAGACACGAATTTCTCCTATGCACACATATCTCAGGTTGCTTTTTTCTACTACACTACTTAAGCAGCAGCACTAGCGACATCTATGTTTCGCTCTCATCCAGAGACGTAACACTCTTTTGGAACTAACCGCTCACCCAGACAAGAGATATCGCTACTAAGCAATCAAATTATGATTCAACCGTATTTACCGTATTTTCGATATGGTTTTACGAGATGACCGTAAAAGTAACAAATTTGGAGTTGAAATAAAAATACAAAAAGACTCCAAATAACCAATCACAAGTGTAGTGCTAAGGACATAAGATTAAAGATGCCAACTATTCGGACAGTTTCATTTATAAAATATATCACTGAATTACTAAAGCAAAATTGGTTCTAAGAACGTAATTGAAAATATCAGATAAATAAGAACAGTAATCTGTAAAATAAATGTAGGTATTCGTATAACGGCTTGAATCGTTTAGCCTCCTACTTTCTTCGAACAAATGTTGGTTGTCAAATCAAATTGCTAGCATTTGCAAAACAAATGTGAATGGATGTTTGCCATGGTAGATGGAAGATGCGGAGAAAACCTTTATCGTGACATCTAGTGCCATCATCATCATCATCCCAAACTAAATAATGTCCAATTGCTGGACACAGGCTTCTCATAAGGCTTGGGCTGTGTAGTTGTCACAGTGCGGAAAGGATATGTAATGTAAAAATTAAATATTGTTTTTCACAATTTTTAATGGTTCGTGGTTAAAATAGTAGAAATTAGACATATTTTCTACTTCTACTTTTAATGGTTTAGATCTGTAAAGCTAATTGCGTCTTTATGACTCGTAAAATCTCTTTTATTCCGGTAATTGGTTCTATTGTGAGTAAAACAGTCGGCTACCTCTATCATGACGAGTTTTTTTTTTTAGTAGAATCACGGCATCGGTAATATATTTTTAGATTGCTGCGTCATTATGCATTTTTTTACAACAAAATTATACTTAGAATAATTTTGTAGCGTGTGTTACAGGTACATTATTTGAAGAAATGGTCAAACTTAATAAATGAGTTTGACTCCTAATTTCAATCCCAGTTTTTATTCTGTTGCTTTTGTTATACACAGATATAATTTCCTCTCGGTACAAATTTAAAATTAACTCAAATAATCTTGCAATCTAGCGAGGAAATGCTTTTAAAATTATTGTAGTTTTAGTTTAGTTCATTTATTTTTATTTTTATTACCTATCATATTATTCTTTAATAAAAAATTAAATATGAATTAATGAATGTAATATACAATACTTATATGAATTAGACTGTTACTGAACCAATTAATTACACCTTTTGCCTCATCTGCACTTTCCATATGTGACAGGATTCAACGCTAGCTAGTGAATTAAAAAAAAACTCTCACTTATTCCTAAAACCATATCACTGTTTTCCTTACTCCGCTCCGTGTCCTCGGCTCGGAATTGCGCGAGACAAATGGGACGGAAAGGTGTGCATCAGCGGGCGTTTTGCTAATTCGGGCCCACCATCTTTTGTTCTCATGATGCCACAGAGTGAGAACATACCATATTTACCGCGAGATATACTGTTGATTTACGGGGACGTTGAGTATGGGATTTATTTTAAGATGATTTATTTTTACCACAGAGTGTAGGTTTTGTTTACTTTGCGAAGGTCCATTGTGAACTAAAAGCAATCATAATGGTTAGTATGCCACCACACGTGCACGTGCATATTTATGCTTTTTAACCCCCGGCGCAAAAAGGGGTGTTATAAGCTTAACGCAGATGTTTATGTCTGTCTGTGGCTCTCAAACGAATGGAGAGATTGTCGTTTCGGTATTTTTTACGTGATTATTTGCTTCAATTTTTCCTGTGAGAGTTATGGATTTACGTATAGTTTTGCCTCCCAAGGTATTAGGCCTCCCTTTGACTTTAGTTTTAAAAAGTTAGTAGGTATATCATTGCAGACTAAAGAGGTCAACTCAGCCAACGTTTTATTTACATCTTGAAAACTTAGCTATAACCCAATTTTACACCATAAAAAATTTCGCCTCCGGCGTCAGGCTTCTAATAAACACTCGTTAGTAATCCCCTTCTTACGCCTCCAAATGCACAATGTACTATTACACTTTGCAAGTATACTTGTAAAGAGTTTAAAACTCGTTAGCCTAATAACGATGAATTTTTGAACCACAACCAGTGCGTCATATTATCGATAAGTTTTTTTTAAATAATATTTCAGTGTGCCGGATCGCTCGTAGATTTACAAGGATTCGAATAGTGTACAAAGCTAAAATTAGAAGTATACTTACTATATTATTATGTATAGCAATAAAGTTTAAAAAATAACGCAAAAACTAAGTTTCAATGAGGTTTCAATAATTGATCCAAGAGTAGGTGTCAGTAGTGTTAGTAATCGCTGGTTGTCTTCTAATAATTATGTCATTATGATTTAAGCAGAAGCGGTAAAATCGGATCAAACTATACGTATTATTTCTATGAAGTATCGAATTAGTTTCTTAGTTTACAAAATTGCATGTCATTTTCTGCGAAAAAGTTCCACTGGTCGGTTACGATTCAGTTAAGCTTAAGATCCGTAGAGCCTCTACGATCCGCTACGTAGCGTAGTGCCTGCTACGAAACTCGTGGCAAAAGCCTTCCGCGTTGAGGTGAAATGTACCAGGGCGACATAGCTACTTAGCGGTTAACGTAAAGTTCGCAAGCTTACGATTATCTTTATTTTGACACTCGGCAGTTCTACAATGATTTAAATCAAGATTTGATCATGGCCGCGACGTCTAATCCGAATTTGTATTATTAGATAAAGTAAAAAGCTCGATAGTAAAAAATAAAACAAATAGTAATTTGTCGTAACCTTTACGATTTAATTCGATACATCCCGAGTGTCAAAGTGGAAATAATCGTAGTGTACTCGCAGTTTCATTCGCGTAAATCATTTTAGATCTGATAATTTCACTAAAATCTGGGAATTTTACTAATTATACGTTGTATGAAAATCACCTGTATAAAATTTAGCTTCTGATGAAACTGAATTTGGGTTTTAATTTCAACAATGTATCATCATCATCATCATCAGCTAGAAGACGTTCACTTTACCATTTACTTACAAATTGCCATTTACCAATGGTCCCCCCACTCTCGCGACGTCATCAGTTCACCTAAGTTCTGCTAACGCTTCGTCTTTCGGTTGCCCACAATGTATGGAAATCGCAAATTTTATTGGATTAATTTCAAAAACCGACCAAGTGCGAGTCGCACTCGCGCACGAAGGGTTCCGTACCATTATATATAGATAATGGTACGGAACCTTTTGTGCGCGACAACATTAGACATTAGCAAAAAATGGCAAAAAAATCACGTTCGTTGTATGGGAAAGAGCCGTGCTCAAATACTTATTATTTTGTATCACGTTCTAAAACCCTGTACCTATCATACCCGTACTAAAACCAACATAACACTTCAAACATGGGTTTTAATTATAAATTATCTGAAATTTAGCGGCACCTGCTCTCGTTGCTCTTGTAATTTATTTCTTTACCCGCACTCAAATTCTTAACTGATAATTAATTACATTACTTTGTTCAATTACACTGAGAAAGATTTACAGTTTTGGCAGAAAAAGTAAGAATTAAAATCGAGATTTGGCTTATGCACAGAAAATTTAATACTATGTACGCACCTTTTAGTTTAAAATAGACAAGAGGCCATGTTGTTCAACGCGCGGATGCTCGCGATCACATCCACCATCCCTTTCTACCCTCATCATACGAGTATACCATGAGAAAGAAAATTCTATAATAAAAACATAAAAAATACCACTAATAAAATGTACATGTAGGTATTTTTAGTCCATTTGTGTTTGAAATACTGAGAAATGTGTGTTACAATTTGACGGTTAATTTTTTTATACCATTCACTGCTTTTAAGATTGTTGTTAAAAAATATTAATAAAACATAGCACAGTACAAAACAAAATAAAGGTAATAAAGGTAAGTAAAACTACATACAAACTAAACTTATAAATAGAAAAGTTGCCCAAAATCACTGCCAGGTGGTAAGGTGCCCAGAAGGCTGGCAGGATTACCACGCTGTATGGCAATGCTTAATCTTTCTGCTTAGAAAAAGCCAGCCCTCTGGTCACCCGAAGCCGTAATTAAATTGGACGACAATGATTTATAAATATTAAAAGCCCTCAAAACCCCAAGGACCCATGGTTTCTACCCCAAACGGCTCAAAAATGTAGGCACTACTGATGCCTACATATTTGCGCCGTTTGAGGCATTCCGCAGAGTCTGCAGCGGCACCGGCCTTGTTGGCTGTAGATGGAAGGTGGGACGGCGCGAGTGTGTCGACGCAAGTGGCGTCCCAAACCAACGGCCGTCCCATTTTCCATGGCAGGAGCGGCCTCTTGCCGTCGTCGCGGACCAAGCCCGAAGGTTCCAAAACGGCTGTTGCTCCGGCACTGACCAAGGCCCGGCGAAAAGAAAATGATAAGGAAAACTATGATAATTCCGAGCGCAAAGACAATAAGATTTCTGGTTAGTCAATTTGCAAATCACACTGATATTTCGATCAACATCGACTTTATTCTTAATTGTATAAAACAAAATGGTCATTTTTGACGTCTTGATAACATACATAACCCTGGCTGTCTTTCCTATATGCCTCCTATTAAATATTACAAATACGAAAGTTAGTGCCTGTTGATCAGCTGAACGGGAAAGGATAAAATTTGGTATGTAGTGCTAAGATGTTGTAAATTACACAATGTACAAATGGTTACTTGATCTACTATATTTTCACATGATCAGGATATTCGAATGTAAAAACAAGAATCTAAAAAAAAACAGACAAACAAACAGATAGACAGCAAATGATCAAAAAGAGTTTTGTTTCTTTTTGAGGAATTAAAACTCAAAACACTAAAAAGAAACCATTTTTCCCCTTTAGAATTCGCCAGTGAGCTAAGAATCTATAAAAGCTCTTTGATAAGGTCAAGTGACCTTTAACGCCCTTTATGAACCGCTACGCGAAGTGAAAAATTATAGTCATTAGCGCGGTAGTTTCGTCTAGTGCTTTGGACACGCTTCAATGAGGGCTATCGCGTCTGAATTCGCCGCTAGAGGCGCTAGTGTAGCGTTAGGTCTCCGAAATGTCAAATCTTATAGTTTTTGGGTGAGCTACGCGGGTTTATTTATAATTAGAATAATAAAATTTTGTGAATATTTTGTATTACCTGAAATTAATTATGGCAATTATACGTTACGGGGCAATGAATGTCTGTGTTTTGAGACAGTTTTGTCTTTTGTCCTCCCTTTTTTTTTCGAACAAAACGGGACTACGCAACACTGTGGTTGCTCGATATTTTTATGGTGTATTAAATATGATTTTAATCTAAACCTTGTTTTCACGCCCGTAATAAAGACTTTGAAAGCCACACTTAAAAACCTCACGCAACAGTGGCAACATCTAGGAAGACAAAAACTGATAGCCCTCATTGTTTTCTAATAATTCTATGATTTCCTACGCCCCAGTGAGTAACTAACCAGAACCCATAGGCTGCGTCTCTACCAGAGATATGGGAGAAATGTGTTTCTCATGAACCAATAGAAATGCTTCATTCTTCACATTCATTCGAGATGTGCGAAACGGGGTTAGGTAAATAAAGCGTTTCTATTGGTTGCAAACACATTCCACGCAACACATTCTCGAACATCTCTAGTGGAAATGCTTCCTTATAGGACCGATCGTATTTTCTGTCTGTCTATTTGTACGTCAATCACAGCAAATTTGCTCCGACTTTACTCGTGAACCAATAACGGAACCTTTTCCATGCGAGTTCGACTCGAACTTGTCCATTTTTGTTTGTTTATACAAACAAACACAGACACAAATATCACGCCTGTACAACAGTGACAGGTTGCTAGCTTGTCGCCTAAACGGTGTACCTTATCCTATATCCTCAGTCGCCTCTTACGACATCCTCGGAAGAAATTGAGAGGTGTAATTCTAACCCGACACCACACGGGGTAGGTCAAAGTCAATATAAAACAGCAACGGGTTGTATAATAAAATAATAAATAAATGTTTTTTTTGTTTATTGAACACAAACAACACAACGAATTAGCAAAAATAAAGGTAAAAAGCGGAATAGATAAAAGGCGGAATTAATTATACTCTTACATTTTGGTCAGTACATCATAACATTAAAACTTAATTAAAAAAATAGATAAACATCCAGAAAAACTTTAAAATAATGTTTTTTTTTTTTCAGGTAACATCTGAGTATTTTACAACAGCACACGCACTGTAGAGCGGTAAGATATACAGTACTTTACAGCCCTTTTGCTTGAATGTGCCTCATGTGTCGTAAAAATTGTACTTCCTCAGAAATCCTTGATGACACACCATAATTTATGCACACCGGTGCGAGTTTTATAAGGTGTGCTTACGTGGACTATACTTTAGGGGAAAGATGTCTGAAATTGCAGTTTGTGTATCAGCTTTAGGAAGGAGGAAGTTCTTAATTCAATAGTATGTTTTTAATTTTTTTTACGTCAGAACTCTGTTACTGCTGAATCGAATTTGTTTTTTTGTGTGGGGGGGGGGGGATTTTAAAGTAAAAAACATAAACCAAAGGAAGTGCATACAAAATATTCCGTCATGTTTTTTATGTTTAGAAAAGGCAAATGTAACTAATTTTGTTTGGGAAAGGTAGTGTGCTCGGTTTAGAGAATAAACTGGTAATTTAAAACACGTTCGCATCTTGTATGATGTTTGTGGTAGTTGGATCTTTGTCACAAACTGATTTATTTATATATATTTAGAGGAGAGAGAGAGATAGAGAGAGAGACAGAGAAATAATAATGAATGCGATAGCAAACGACCGCGCTTTAGAGAATACGGCCTCAGGTCTACATGAAACCGCTCGATCCTTATTTCCCCGTACATAACCAGCACTAATCGTGTTAAAATTATTTCCTAAATAAATTAGGTACTGGCGCTTCACCGGCCGCTGCCACGGGGCGTTCGTTTCGTTGGCTCCTCTCGCGCGTCGTGATTGCAAATTGTACCTAACACTCATTGCTTCTCTCGTCCTCGTAAAAAAAATCCGGAACCTAAATTGACGGTAAAAGTGACTATATTACAAGGTGATTAAATAACTGAAAACCTCAGAAACCCCAAAAATATTTTTTCTTTTTAAGTTAGTTGATTGCATTTATTTTTGAATACCTTTTTATTATTTTAAAAGTTATTCGCGTGTTTTGCTAAATCAGTTATTCTTCTTTATTTCTAACTCTACACTCATAATTTGTATGTATCCTTATTATGGTTTGGTTTTGACGTTTTTAGAAGAAAATCACACATTGACAGCAAAACCGCCAGTATTAAAGTATCGAAATAGTATGCAACCTCGCTAAAATATTCAATTGGCGCTTGTTGCAGTCGTAACTTTTAGACTGGGCACAATAAAAAAGGGATTTGAAAACACAAACACAACCTGATTTAAAACATAGTGTTGTTCATTCTACTTTCGATTCTGAGCAACCTACTTTCTGGTTTTCAGTTATTTAATTAACACCTTGTATAATTTATCTTATATTTTAATTTAAGAATAACTTTTCTTATATTTTCCAAAGCAATTATCGTGCCTTTAACTCTACCAAGTCTCTTTACAATTTAGTAGAAAGGTGCTACAGTGGTGCTACAGCTACGCGGCGGTGTAGCGGCTACGAAACTCGTAGCAAAGGCTTCTAGGCCACGCTGAAATGTACCAGGAGCGCAGAAGTGCAAAGGAATTTACGCTACGGCTTCCAAGTAAAGCCGCCGGGATAAAGAAACTATCAAAATATGAACCCTGTCGGCTTAAGATAAAGTATATTATGATTTTATAGTCTTCGGAATCACATAAGGGATGAATTATTAGGCGAGAAAGATTTTAGAGCTACATAATACTCGCATAAAATGTTTTCGCATGACAAGCGATGATCCTTAATGTGGGCAGTAAAATAAAGGAAAACTTAAATCGACGACATAAAATGGACCTATAGATCGGTTTCTTTACAGTTTCAAGTAAAATAACAAAAATAAAATTGCATATAAATCAGTTGTTTTTTTTTACTACTACACTAACATTTTTATACAATCTAAGAATCTAATTTGAAAATCGTCAAAGATTTAGATTTCTAAAGAATACTTTGATTTCACACATAAAAAACACCAAAAGAAGTACATTATAGAAGTACCAAAACGACACTTATATCTTCTATTGTATCCTATTATTGTATTCTATTATTTGTGGAGCTTTCCCGCCGTAGCCATCTACCTATTTACTCTATTACTACACTAAAAACCAAATTAAAAATTTAAACTTTATTTTGTTAATGGCCGCAAAGGGCACTTTTACGTGTCACTTTTTTATATTACCAGCTTTTTCGAAATGAATTTTGGATAAAGGCAGACAGAAATACCTGAGCAGTTTTTTAATGAAAAATAAAAGATAAAATATGCATTACCTACTACCAAAATTCCATTTTAAACCGTTTATTTTACAACGTTGAAGTGTTCGACGTAAAATTATGTGCCATAAAATCTAAGACATAAAAGGCTGTTCTGATCACTCTGATATATTTTTCAAGTTTTATAGGTAAAATAGTAGTTGCCAGCGACTTTGTCTGCAAAAAAAAAATCCGTGAGAATTCCAAAAAATCATATCATGCATGATTGTTGCATGATGATATGTATATTGATGTATCATGCATGATGATATGTATATTGACCCGGAAAACTAATACACAATACACTAATGAAAATGACAATGAAAACGCGGGTAGTTGTGCGCCGGTGTCAGTTTCGTGAAGTTCGTCGGGTAGTCGTGCGAGCAGAACGGCGACACGCAGTGCGCCTGTTGCAGCAGCCGCCGAGTCGCGTTGCTCCGAACAGGAAGGGCTAGGGATTAGCCCGAAACAATGTCGGACTACACTTGATTTAAGACGTGAGTTATCCAAGTCAATATATTCAATATTAATAACTCAAACTTAAAATTATTTATTTGCCTTGAAACAATACAAAATATACTGAATCAAACCCTGGTTTAACAAAAAAATAAGTAATACGAACACAATATTGATTTTATGCCACAAATAATTTTAGAAACAAACACTTTTAGAAAAAAGTAAACCAAATAGACCCTCGATTACATTTTGATCTCACCAAAGCTGGCCACGGGGCAAATAATAATTTCGTTTCGTTTTAATTTGCTATTATTTGCTGTGCTGATGTGAAATGAAATTTCTTGTGTTTATTTTGTATAAACATTTCTTCGAGCCAACGTTTTTAATATAAAATGCCCTAAAAATTACATATCTCTGGGCATTTCTGTCTACCGTTGTACCCTGAGTTTATCTCTCCGATTTCAACAAAATTTGGGAGGTAGACTCAGTCCATGATTCCGAGCTGGAAAAACAGGGTCTCCAGATGTGTCCCCAAAATATTGTATGGATGTGTCCGTTTTGTTACGAAAAATATTATGAAAAAATCGTAACAAAACGGACACATCCATACAATATTTTGGGGAAATCGGAGAGATAATCTCAGGGTACAACGGTAGATAGAAATGCTCCTGTACCAATTTCAAGTCAGTCCAATATTAGAAGCGGGTAAAATTTTATTTATAAGATTTTGACGACGTAGTATTTTGTCCAGATATGCGTCATTAATAGGTACACCTTCTTTTGTTTTTAGTGGCCTGATAAATCTAAAAGTTCTTTAAATAATGATGCTAACGCCATCTATTATTCTAACATAAAATCGAGCAAAGCGCCCACAACGCGCTCGTGCTCCCCTGAATGTTTTTGGCAACCAAGCATTTCCATACACTTTCAATAGATGGCGCCAAGCGACAAATACGTTACCGCGGTGTGTGTTAAACTTTATGTTATGATTATTAAAATGTACTCTTTTCTTAGGCGAATTATTATTTTTACTTATATTTTTTTGTTAAGTTTATTCTTTGATAGTTCTTTGTAAAAATGCATAATATCATGTTACCAAAAACCGCGGAGGGTGGAAAACCAAGAAAGCGCATGCGTCAACTTCCTTGTCTCACCCCCGAACGTTTCTTTCTTACTCTTAAACGCTAACTTCTCGCGCTTTTTGCTACCCTGGTACCAAGTAGACATTTTCCGCTCTAATCGGGATTTCCAGAACCTATTAGCCATAGGTGAGAATTAGATTTTCCCTTAATCCCACCCCTCGTCCAGCTGCAAGTTTTCCGCCATAGCTTCTAGGGGTTGTTATAATACTTTTCGTTTATGCTGCCCTGGTACTTTTCCCCGTAACGCGGAAGCCTCTGCTACGAGTGCGCTACGAAGTGTCGTAGCGAGATTACGCGCCACGGGATTGAGATGTTCTTGGAAGAACACAGCTTCAATTTATTTATTTTACTCACATTTTTTTTTCTTATTTATAAAAACTTGTTAGGTTTGTGTTACTTTATTAGTTAAAAAAATGTAGAACTGTCGATTGAAGAAAAAGGCCTGTAAACTGTGTTCAATGTGAGCCATATGTAGAAGATGGTTTTAAAATTTTATGTCGGTTATTGTTCGGTAACTATAATAATTATTGTACACTCCCTTTATTGTAGGGTTAGCTATCGGTTAATAACTGACCAGGGAATCAATCACTTAGTTTTTTTAAGATGTCTCTACCCATTAAAGATTTTTGCCAGTTTCTATTGTATTTAGCCGATATTCGGTGACAAAAATTAAAATACCAATTACGAGACTTTAATAGTACATTGTGTCTTAAGGGCGGTAAAGAAGAAATTATGAACGAGAGTCTATTAGAAGCCCGAAGTCTAAAGCTGAGTTTAGACTTGCAAGAAAAATCGTGCAAGTTGCATTACATTGCGGCGCTCGATTGACCACTACAAACTCGTTGGTTTTACGGCCTCGTACTGTAATGTGACTTGCACGATTTTTCTTGCAAGTCTAAACTCGGCTTATGCGTGAGGGCTTTAATGAGTCGATGTTCGTAATATCAGTACCGCCAGTGCAAAATATAACGCTTTTCATTACATTTGTGAGTAAAATAGAACATTTGTTGTGTTTGAATGTTAAGCGTATTCAGCTACAGGGTGCACAAGCATTTAATAAACAAATTGAGCTAAAAAATTATAAAATATGTACGCAAAGAGCAAAGTCGGCTTAGGTGTGTTGATAACGAAGATATAACGGAATTACGGGCAAGTTGGATTCCCGCTAAACTTATTACTTTGCGAGTTTGTGCGTAAACCGATTGGTGTCCATATTCAATAAAGAAAAATAAGTAGTAGGTAGGTGAGTATGAAAAATACGAATGTTTGTTCTCGAGTCTTGGGTGTTTAATATGTATTTAAGTATGTATCTATATCTATATAACTATATTTATCCGGTTGCTTAGTACCCAGAATACAAGCTTTGCTAAGCTTACCTTGGGACTAGGTCAATTGGTGTGAATAAAATTGTCCCGTTAAGTGTAGTAGTAGTAGGTAGTGTCATATATAAAAAGGAATCTCGGTATATTTATTAACAATTCGATGTAATATATTTTTTACTTCTTTTTCCACGTATTATTTGACTAATGCGAACATTGACAAAATAAAAAAAAAAACATAATTATTCATAATACAGTGGCGGAATGAAAAGGTTGACCAGTTTTCATATAAATTCATTTTTACGTTGCAAGCACAGGTTACTTTTTTTGAATGATATTATGAAGGAATATGTAGTACATTCACCAGCATTAATATCTGCCACAGCGGACCGTGCAAAAATATCTGACACATCTGTCCGACCCTAGAAATAAAGTCGTATCAGATATTTTTAATGCACGCTTGTTGCGTCAGATATTGGTGCTGGTGACTGTACTCGGTCTATAAAGTTTTTTATTTTTATTTAACTGGATGGAAAACAAGCAAGTGGGTCTCCTGATGGTAAGAGATCACCACCGCCCATAGACACCTGCAACACCAGGAGGATTGCAGATGCGTTGCCAACCTAGAGGTCTAAGATGGGATACCTCAAGTGCCAGTAATTTAACCGGCTGTCTTACTCTCCACGCCGAAACACAACAGAAAAATTATACTGAGCAATAATAACAGATCTTAAGGTGGTCAACCTTTTTATTGCGCGACTGTACACATGACAATATGAGTTCAATGAAATTTTTAAACATGAAACTAACTTGAGACTCAATCATATTTAGGGGCTGTTTCACCATCCATTGATTAGTGTTAACTGTCGGTTAGGTGTGATGCCGTCTCTATTTGTTTTGTTCGAATAGACGGAGACGGCATCACATTTAACCGTCGGTTAACGCTAATCAATGGATGGTGAAACAGCCCCTTAATAACGAAAATACTAACTGAGACATGGATGCACAGAAAAACCAGAAAAAGAGACCAGCGCTGGGAATCGAACCCAGGTCCTCAGCAATCCGTGCTGCGTGCTATAACCCCTACACCACCGCTGGACAGGAATCTAGACACGAATTTTTCCTATGCATACATATCTCAGGTTGATTATTTCTACTACGCTACTTATGCAGCAGCATCTATGCATCTAGCAATGTCGCTAGTGCTGCTATGCATCTAGCGATGTCGCTAGTGCTGCTGCATAAGTAGCGTAGTAGAAATAATCAACCTGAGATATGTATGCAGAGGAAAAAATCGTGTCTAGATTCCTGCCCAGCGCTGGTGTAGGGGTTAAAGCACGCAGCACGGATTGCTGAGGACCTGGGTTCGATTCCCAGCGCTGGTATCTTTTTCTGGTTTTTCTGCGCATCCATGTCTCAGTTTGTATTTTCGATATGGTTTCACGGATACCCGTAAAAGTAACAAATTTGGAGTTGAAATAAAAAATACAAAAAGACTCCAAAAAACCAATCATAGCCCCTTAATAAAATAAATCCGGTTAACTCACGTCTTAAATCGAGTGTAGCTCGAAGTGTTTCGGGTTAATTCGTAGCCCTTCATCTAGAAGGACGCGATATAGGGGCTGCTGAAAACGCGCACGTACACATTGACATTGCATTCACATACATTGTGAACAACCAAATTCTAAAATTTACAAACTATATACATCTAACAAAGTCGTTTTTATATTCTTTATTTTGCCAAATACGTATAAAACAAAAACAATTTAAGAAGTTGATATAACTTTATAAATTGAGAATCTCTTAGACTATTTTAACTTGAATAATAAGTAAATTTTTATTCTTCTTCATCTTTTAAGCAGCAATAGTTAGAGATCACTAGTTTCTTAAAGAAAATGATCTTCATCTGACATTTTGAATAATAAAGTTAATCGAAATCAAAAATAACACGATTCGTTACTACTCTTTGACTATGGAATTATATTGGCAGCAACACAGATCACAATCTTGTCAAAGTTACGTCACAGCCCTCCACAATCAGTCTTCATAATAATCTGTTGTTTATCTTCTGGCTATCTATCTTCATTTGCCCCTAATGCCGGCTTACGTTTGACCCGAGTATTTGCATTAATGATTGATGATTCAGTCTATTTTGTGGTTGTTATGATAAACAATAACAACTTTGGTCTTCAACTTTTAGGATCAGCCTGTAGATGCTTTGTAAAGATATTTTAAGTCTTATTAATTATGATGTTCGTGTTTATTAGCGGTGGTTGGTACAGTTGGAAAATCAAATGTAAATTGAAGCTTTACTCAATCTTTATTTAAAAGAAATGTAAAAATGAACTGTGTTTGCGTGTTACTATTTTATGTGAGAAAGTTATACAGATGTGGATGAAATGTGTAATATCAGTGACCACATAGGGTACAAATACAACGTTTTTCTCTTTGAACACCTCAATATAGTAAGCAATACCGAAAACAGACTGAAGTACATAGAGAAAATAATACAAGGTAAGCAATAGTCGTACTTCTACTTCTTATATATTTTCATGTAAAATCCCAAAACATCAATCTGTAAACAACATTTTCTATGCATGGTCTTTATACAACCAAGATAAAGATCATGATGTATTTTTTGTGTTTTCTCATGGATATTGAATAAAATCCCGGAATTTTATTTCGAATATCAGATCTAAGGAATGGTACACACGAGAGATGTCTGAGCCCGCGTAAAGACTACTTTTTGTGTCATCTTGCGAACTTTGTTAACCGCTAAGCGACTATGGGCCCCTGGTACATTTCACTGGAACGCGGAAGGCTTTTGCCACGAGTTTCGTAGCAGGCGCTACAAAATGCCACGTAGGGTTTCGTAGCGGTTCTACGGAGCAGCAGTAGAGAAGCAGGTATCGTTAATTTGTTACACGTATTCATTGCGGGACATTTAAACAATGCTTGGAAAAACATCGTTACCAATTACTGTGCTGATTATTTTAGCAATAAATTGGTTTTTAATTGACACATCAGTTACAATCAATCGCAAACTATTAAATAAGTTTTTGATAAAAATTTAATTTTTAATACAAGCTTTTTTTTTGCGAAATGTAGTTTTTGTTGACTGTACTTATATTGTCACCTAAACTACATTTGCATAACAAATTTCAGGTCGCTACTACGAGTCGCTGCTCGTATTAACCGTTGAAGAGTTCCCTCGTGCGGAGACGATCCTGGCCGGACTACCATGCAGGATGTCACTACCAGATTATTGTATTGTCACGCAATTTACAGAAGTAGGTATGCCACATTTCAAGTCAATCCGAATACTGAAAGTTGGTTGAATTAAACTTGTAAGATTTGATTGATTAAAGACAGACAGACATCGGGACAGGTGAAACTAAATAAAAGTTTGTAAGAAAAATAAACTTTTTAAAGTTAATAGTTTATAACAATTTGTGATCGGCTTACATAGTAATACGTTTGTTCATTCATTCATAATTATTATTTTTTACACGAAAATCAGCATTTATTAACTTTGTACGCAATATTGTTATTAATATTGTAGCGGTAGCGTCAACATTGCTGTGCTCATGCTGCCCTGGTACTTTACTCTGGAACATGGAAGATTTTTGCCACGAGTTTTGTAGCAGGCGCTACGGTGGATTTGTCGGGCAAAGAGAAAATGTTCGACTTATTTTGAATACGAGTTCCAGTTTTTGTGAAAAAAGCTAGTTTTTCTGCTGACGTATCATTTTATTGTCTACTTTTATCAAATCAATGAAAACCGATGAAATGTGTTCTGATCATTGATCAAAGTATACGAGTGAATCTCTGATGAGTAAACCAGCGCAGGTATCCAAAAGGAATTCACGAAACTTAAAAGTGTTAAAATAAAATTTAAATTTAAAACATGAATTATTGGTAGGTATTCCGCTACACGATCAAAGAGATCTCACTCTGGTATTCCGTCTCTACGAATTAAGTTACTGACAGGTATCGCCTCCTGAGTCCTCGCATACTTTATAAATACCAATTAACACTAAAAATAGTGGCCGAATGTACTTTATAAAGTATCATTGAATAAAGAATTCTAAGAATTTTTAAATACTATACAAAATCCAATTGCAAAACAATTTGTTGGCAAACCAAACACTCATTTTAACAATATTGTGCACAATAGTTACGTACATTACAGTACAACATTACATTATTACAAAACACTAATAGGTACTGACTACTACTAATCTACTACTGACTTTTGTACGGAAAGAGTTTATTAACCATGTCTTTAACTTATTTTTGAAACAATTCCTGGTTTTACATTCCTCCTCCGAGAAGAGGTTGTTGAATATGCGCGGTATTAAATACCTCCTTGTTCTTTTACCATTATAGTTACAAGCTCGAGGCTCCACATATTTTTTACGTTTTGCCTGTCTAAAACAACGATTGTATATTTTAAGTTGCTTAAACTCCAGGCTCTCATATTGATCCAACAACGCTAACAAAAAATTAACTTTTTCGGTCACTGGTATTACATTTCAATTTTTCTTTTACTTATTATAGTGAAAGTGCAATAATACACTTCCTCTATTACCAGCTAATCTCAAGAAATATATAAATTTATATTATTATCATAGGGCTCCAGACATTCATTCCAGACAGACATTCTTCACTTCATATCTCCATTATGAAGTGAAGTGTATTATAGTTCTCGCTGCGCTCAAGATTCTACTCAATAATCGCTTGTTACGTTCTGGAATCAAAATAGCGTCCTTGCCCTAAAAATATGATTTTGGTTCTATTTTTTTTATGTAGCCCGTAATATGTCCCACAGCTGGGCATGCACCTGCCAATCGAGTTGAAAAGCGCTCAGGTCGTCCCGCCATCTCCTTTTGGATCTGGATCCCTTTTGGTAACTATTCGTGATTTCGTGCCCATCGGCCCGGGTGCATGCGGCAGACATGTCCGGCCCAGTCTCATTTCAGTTTGGCGGTCTTGACACTCACATCTGTAATACGAGTTTTTTTTAATATTAATTAATTTAAAATATTATAAACGTGCCACGCTATAGAGGTAGACAAAGTGCAATATCAAACAAATACGTTAATAATAATATGGACGTCTCACACCACATCCTCTGTAGTAGTATTAAAATATTAAAGTCCTCTTGATTGATGATTGGTGATTCTGATTCTGAATATAAAATTTATAAAATAAGTCAAACAACTTCCATTCATTTTATGTTATCCTGGTACCTTTCGCCGTAACGCGGAAGCTTTGCCACGGCCATTGCCACGCTTCTTAGCGGCCTACTGCTTTCGCTAGTTGGTGCTAGATGGCGCTAAAATAAAAATAGCTAGCTAGATATATTCGTTGAAAAAATAGATACTTTATTCGTTCTCAATTTAGTAAAACATATAATTATGTTTTTTCGTTAGTATTAATAAAATTGTGTTGCACGTAATATTATGTGTTCCTGATTGAATATTCAAATTTCATTTATTTATCAGATAACACAATTGATCCAGATTTGTTAGTTACGTTAAAATAATAAATAATACTACTAAAATGGCGTTTTAATAAATTCTGTTTTTCAGAAGGAAAAACACCATTTTTACAAAAACACTAATTTTAATACGGTGTATTATTCACAACTATAATTAATCATAATCATTATGTATTAATAAAATTTTAGTAAAAAAAAGTAAAAAATTAAAGTTAATGTTATTTCCATGTTTGTAAAATAAACAACCTTTTATATAACTAAATGTCATTCATAAACACCATGTCATAATTCCTCTACTTTCATTAAATGACTATGGCCCATCTATATAATAGCCTATTTTGCTAAGGGTGCAAATAATACACCCTTACATGCCATGCTGCCTTAGTACTTCTGGTTGAACGCGGAAGTATGACACTACGAATGGGCTACGGGGGCTACGTCGCGTAGACGTGCTACGTCGTAGCACGACTTCAGCCTACAAAAGCCAAACTTTTAATGAGTTTTAGAGGCGTCAAATAAAACTTGTATTGAATTGCATTACCTTGCGGGCTTTAATCGATGCCATTTAACTCTCTACCTTGACGATACCGCAGTGTAAAACAAGTCGCGAGATTTTCCCTTGGTGGGTCAGGGTTGTTCTTCGAAATGTCTTAGATGCCTTTTGTGTTATGTTGCCCTGGTACTTCAGGCTGAAACGCGGAAGCCTGCTGCTACGAGTAGGCGCTACGTCTCTCGTAGACTCACCTACGCGTTTTCGTTGCCATAGCCGTAGCATATTATGGAACTAGCCATTGCCCGCGACTCCGTCCGTGTAGTATTCGTTTACCGCTATCCCGCGAGAATTATGCAATTTTTCGGAATAAAAACTTCCCGAGGACTCAAACTATTTGTATACCAAATTTCATCCAAATTGGTTCAGCGATTTAGACGTGATTGAGTAACAAACATTCGAACATCTAAACATCCAAACATTTTCAAAAACTTTCACATTTATAATAATTATTAGTAGGATTACTCGTTATTGTAGTGAATGCCATGGTTGATGCCGATATTTTATGCCCTGTAGTTGACTATTAAATAGATATTATCAAAATAACCATACAAAAAAATGTGTATACGTCCTTTTGCATTGATAAAGTACCTACTTACAGATATTTTTGTATTTTTAGCCGAAATTATATCTTTATAAAATAGTCGACTACCTTGTGACGAATTTGAACTTATATTTTAATTTTCAAAGATGTATGAATACAAAATATACTTATTTAACACATTCGCGACTGTACATCGGTGCGCGCTACACTCGTCAATAGCAGCGATTTTTCGCTTTGTAGCGAATGTGTATGAATGAAAAGACAGTTTACTGCATTCAGATAGGCATTTATGTAAAATGTAACAGAGTCACTTATCAAGTTTAGGATTTTTAATCTTTACTAACGTAGTATGAAAAAAAGTAAGATTGATACATTCTAAATTTGTCTCTAGATTTTTTATTTATTTCTAGTTTACAAAAAAAAATCTAATAAAGTTCAGAACTATTATATCAAACTTGCTTACATTTGTGATGCCCTGGTACTGGTTCTCTGTACGCGGAAGCCTTTTGCTACAAGTTTCGTAATGCTACGCTTGTGCCTGCGTTGCCGTTCTAATGCTACGCAATAGTTCAACGCCAAGATACTAGATGTCGCTAGTATAGTGTAGGGGTAGAAGCTATAGGTAAAAAAAATACTTATTCCCTTTTTTACACGAAATAGTGAAGAATCGTCTGGACTGAAATTCAAGATGTAACTTTTGAGAATTATCACGGGAATTTTTCAAATTTTTGGAAAACCAGGAATTTTGAACGAAGTTTGGAATAATTATTTTATAAACTTTTCATTTCAAGTTCCTCACAGGATTGGTATAAAATTCCAAAACTTAAACCAATAGGATTAGAACCGTGAAATTTGGCGCATTTATTTTTTTCACAATGTTTAAGAAGATTCCATTGTAATTTTCGCGAATTCTTACGAGAACTTTTGCTATATCCTGTAATTTAAATGCAATCGCTAGGCTTCATGATTTACGCGGGCGGAGCCAAAGTCAAAAGTCAAACTATCTTTATTCAATTTAGGCTATAACAAGCTGTAGTTAAATGCTAGTAGTTAGCTGATAGTTAAAAATTCAAATTTATTATTAATGAACGAATTTTAAAATAAAGTTTTTGTTTATTATTTTAAATAAAGGCATTTTTAGCGTTTTCCGAGATATTTTAGACTTTCACGCTATCAATTTCTGTCCGAGATACTTTGCCCTTGCACTTAGTTCTCAGGGAACAAGTTCGCATGTAATTCATGTCGTCCTGGTATTTTTCCCCGGGACGCGGAAGCCTTTTTCTTAGCAGGGGCGCTACGGGTTAGTTGGGTAACTTGTGCTACGAGTTGCGTAGCGCCCCATTTTCTATGTCTGCCGATAGATGTCACTATAATATCGCTATATATACTTATACACTTGCTATACAATCTACCTTTTGTTTATTTAGTTTTGTATTATTCGTATATAATATTTAATCAAATTAACATACAAACTCCCCAATCCGCAGTGGGCAGCTTCTGAGAGAAGGCCTGTGCCCAGCAGTGGGACGTATATAGGCTGGGATGACAATACAAACTATTATAAATGTAAGTTTGTTATTCATAAGTCATTTTAGGCACGGTTAAAGTATTATTGTATTATTAGTTTATTATATTTATTATTTTACTTCGTAAACGACACTTTAATTAGTAAAACGTTAAACAAATTTAATGTAGGTAACACAATTTTTTTGATATGAATAGATTCAGATTAACTTTTAATATAACACGATACGTATAATGGAATGATGTGGCATTGGGTTCGATTTCCAGCCCCAACTTTACTTTTTTTTTCAATGTGTTTTTTTTTCGGTAGAGTTATAAAATCTAACGGTAAAACTGGAAAATAAGTACAAACATTATAAAGTAATGTTTCCGGGTTTGATAGTGATCAAAAAAATTTTCGTGGTGAAATTTAATTAAAAATCCTAAATTCTCTCGAAATTCTATACGACGAAGTCATTAAAAGTTATGGGCGGAGTTCTTATCAGTTGCCGCAGTGGTTCAGAGTTTGCTCTACCTTCTGAATATTGTCATCTTCATGCGCCGTTGACTTACAATACAATACAATTAATATTTATTGTAAACCAGAAATAGTAAGCGATACAGAAAAACAGGTACACAGAGAAAATTACAAGGTAAGCAATAGTCGGCCTTATCGACTTCTAAGTGGAACTTTAAAAAAAATATTCAGACTCCTAGCTGTTGCCCACAAACTGGCCACCAATTCGACTGAGATAATTTCGTTTATTCGTAAAGATAACGGAATATACGTACATAATATTATAAATGCGAAAGTGTGTGTGTTTGTATGTTAGTCCGTCTTTCACGTCGAAACGGAGCGACGGATCGACGTGATTTTTGGCATAGAGATAGTATACGAGTATAGGCGAGAGAGTAACATAGGCTACTTTTTATCCTTAAAAAATGCACAGTTTCCGAGGGAACAGCGCGCGATAACCGAATTTTACGCGGGCGAAGCCGCTGGCAAAAGCTAGTACTGAAATAGGAAGTGCCTTATGTATTAATCCAGAATGTAAATTATTTGTATGTCAAATTCTTTTCCAAAACTACCTATTATACATTTGTGATAATAGTAAGATAAGCAGAAGAAAACGGGCGTAATTTTTAAATGTTAACCCTTGTTCGTCCAGGCCCCGCAAATTTTAATGTGCTACCACAAAATTAATCATAGTTTTATGTTATTTACCTATGAGGGATTAATTAAAAAACGAATAATATTTTTATCGAGTTCAAGTGATTTTGTACTATATTGTACTCGTATACTAGGTCTTGGTTGGACCCGTGTGGTGTCGGGTTAGAATTAAATCTCGCCATTTCTTCCGTGGATGTCGTAAGAGGCGACTGAGGATATAGGTTAAGGTATACCGTAGGTGACAGGCTAGCAACCTGTCACTATTGTACCGTTTTTGTCAAACTTAAAACCTAAAATTGCTAAAAGTGGCTCCGAAGCGGTAACGTTTCGTGTGCTCTGCCTACCCCATTTGGGAATACAGGCGTGATGTTTGTGTGTGTGTATACTTGGTAAGGTCGAATATTTGTGTACATTTATGTGGTTGCTATATGCACTATGCTTGGAAAAGGGTTAAAATGCAACCAGGTGCAGAGTTGGTAAACGCGGAGATTTTAAATACAATTGTGTAAATTCGAAGTTCAATATCTCTAAAAAGGCTAAATCGGTTTAAATGCCAGCAAGAAGTGAAGTATTTTGTCGACTTGTAATATTTAGTGTTTTTTGTCAATATTTTTTTTCTATTTTTGTTTTTTGTTTCTCGTACACTTAACTAAGAACCATAAAGATTAAACTAACTTTTGATAATAAAACATCAAAAACAGACACACAGACAGCGATCAAACGTACTACATCTCTCTTTTTGCACCGGGGGTAATACCTTTCTTCTTAAAAATATAAAATAATCTAATCAAGCAGTCTTGCACAAAAGTTTCTCCACATTTACATAACCAAACATTGTTGTAACAGTCAAAACTTCTGTTACCGACGGCACGTAAGGACCGTTCGTTCAACCCGTGACATGCATGGCAAACGCTATAAGCGCCGTAAGTGCAGTCCGTAATTCACTTTAGTGTTTAATAAGCAATGAGATATGGTATGCATTTAATTAAGGTCGTTGACATTAGAGTAAAACTACACGAATATTCAAGGCTTTGGGATTCTAACAACAGTACCATAAACGTTTTTTTTGCGACATATAGAAATGCTTATTGACTATTAAGAAGCATTAAATTAAAAAAAAACTATCCTAGACTTAAAAAAACTTACATAAATTAATAAAAATAAACCTAAAATTAAAACAAATTACTTAAAGAATACCCCTTAGGGAAGGTCCCGAAGATGCTGGCAGTGTTTCCTCTCTGAATAGCTAAGCTAATTCTTTGTCCTAGGAATCAATCAATTTATGCGTTGTTCTCCGTACCTATATAAATGTGACCATCGGTACAATTTTAAAAAATAAAAATATTTCTGGAATAAGGAAATGAAGTGAAAAATAGTCATAATATTACCATCTTTCATAACCAGAACTCACTTTTACTGTCAATTTAGATGCCGGAAAATTAGGTACGACGACAGAATCGAGGAGGACTGTTACGTATAGTTGCGACCACGACTCCATCCACAAATCCTTTTTTGATTCAAACAACAGCTGTGAAAAAATAGCTTGAGCTGGGCATTGATCAGTCAGGGAGTAAGGTCTTCCTCTTTTTATATATTATTATAAAAGTAAAGCTACTCAGAAAACAAGTTTAAGTCACCCAAGAAAATGAAGAATGAACAAAAAAATCATCCACGTGCAAAACTCAAGTAGTTGCCAGAAAATTGAATGGCTTACTCGATAGACGATACGGTATAAACACATAAACATAAACTCACCCGAATCATTTGGACTCCTGGGCTTAGAGCTTTTAACCAACTGGAGAGGTCACCAGTTTAATGAACGATCGTAGACGTTGTTGTGTACTAATCTTTAGCTTACCCACGGCTTTCCGGCGTTTTTCACGGCGTTTGGGATACCGGGATTTCTCATAAATCTCGTGTTAATTCAAAAGAAATTACATCGTGGGGTCCATTGTAAGCTTAATGGAATCCACGATGAGTTTATTTTAAAAAAAAACACCAACGAAAAATTTCATGTCTCGTATTACAGTGGTTAAAATTTTGGGATTTTACTCGATCCCGCGGTAATATCGTGATAAAAAGTAGCCGATGTGTTACTCTAGACGTCAAACTATCTACATACTAAATTTGATGAAATTTGGTATGGCAAGAACTAATTTAATTTCATTATCTATTTAAATTCGATATATATATATAATCGTGTATTGTTTTTCTCTACCACCAAGTAGGTAATTACAAATAACAGTCCCAATAAAACATACACAATTATATCGACGAGGTCAAAGAATGGTAAGGGCGTATCTAAACTTTTAAATCGTTGGTTCTGTGTATCTAGAATGCGTTGACTGCCTCGCCTTTTTTAACAGCTTGTCTTGATAGACTAGAAGTACGTAGGCGATTGAGAATGCCACCTCTCTTTGGCTTAATGCTCCAAGCCCCCGGGCAATGGACAATCTGGGGATTTCCAAATAAGTTGCGGGACTTGCGGGTCGTTGTTTTCTTACACCGGGAATCCCGGACAGGGGTGGCTTTAAACACGACCGTGGAGATTATTCCGGGGTATTGGAACGGTGCTGGGAGATTTCATGATTTATCTTTGAAAAGAAACCATTTTGGTGTTACGAGTAAATTGAAGAGTAGAATTCATGTTTTGTAATTAAGGTTAATTGAAATGGAATTTCTCTAGAGACTCAGGTGGCAATGCACTAAGTATTTTAATACGTAAATTAAATTACGTTAGCATAAACAAACAGAGGTAATATTAAACTAAAATTATTTTTTCACCTCATGCTCGTAAACATGGTGTTTATGCTGGATCTAGGCGGCATAAAATGGCTTTTATGTTCTAGTGCATAAAGTAAAATCTTCGTCTAAGACCAAGGTAATCATATTGTGTCAACAGTCACAAACAGAAAAGTTTCTTGATATATTTTTAATAATTTTTATTTCATGTAAAACTAAAAATCAATCAAATAGATCAATAAAGCTAAAAATATATAATTATATATACCAATGCATGAAAAATAAAAGATACCTTAGTAAGTGAACAATTGTTTCCACTGTTGCTATTTAATTTCCTCTCAATCAAAGTTAAAATCAGTGTAAAACTCGAGCATTAAACCCATTTTCCCCTCGACGTGTCTATCCACCCACGCCGTATCGGCTCTGGTGGCTATGTGAACGCCTCGGGTAAAATGGCTCGTTTTATGCTCTTGTTGTACAATCTACTATTGATGCAATGTAACTACCCAGTGGTTGCTTTATAAACGAATCGATCACATTATATTATAATTCTTGCATTTTTGCTCGGTATTGGCTCTTGCCCGCAATTTAGTATTTATTTTGTTATTATCTTTATTTGTACTAAAATGTAATTCCTGAATTTTCATCAAAGGCATGCTATATAGTTATAAATCTGCTATATACACCGTGTTATTTTTGATTTCCATTAACTGTAAGAGAACATTCAACAGACGAAGCTAATTTCTCCAAGACACTAGTGGTCTAACTGTTACTGTTTAAAAGAAAATCAAGAATTGAGATAAATAATTATGAGCAGTAAAACAATGAAAATATTCTTAATTTATGACGTTTATAATGCCCGTAACTAAAGCGTTTTTAATTAAGCAAAAGAAGGTTTAAAAAGTCAGTTTTTATGATGTCTTTCAAATGTGCCACGACAATGTCATTCATAAAATTTGTTAATTTCATAATTTTGATCTTTAGTAATGACTGTAAAGTTATATAATACCTATATGAAAAAACAAAAGGCATTATAAACACATTTTATTTGGCAACAAAGTCAGCTATCAGGTAGTTCTATTAATGAACTGAGCCGTCTGTCGAAGTTAACGGAAATCAGAAAAAACGCGAGCTGATTAATAGCGAGAGAAGGCAAACAAGTTGCGACATTTTGATTATGAAACTATTTATCGAATGCCTCTAATTACTATCTACTTATGTATTAAACTTCATGTTACGTCGGCTTTCCGATCTAAAACACGGTACTTAAACTTAAATAAAGTCAGTAGAGAGATGTTTTGTCCAACAAAAGAGCTTTGAGATGTTTTATTTTTGTTTTCTCTTGGCACTTCTTGCTCAAAGCGCTTCCTTTCTAGTTCTTTTTAATCTGTCTTTTTCCAAGAACATATGGCTGAAGGCATTTATCACTTTTTATTCTATTATGGAAAATAAAACTTGCTGAAATATGATCATTAAATAAACTTAGAATGACGTATATGTATGCGTAGAATGAGCTAATAGTTATAGCATTTTAAGCATTTTTCAATATGTCTGTATCTTTCTTTCCATATCGTAGGTTAAGCTTATATAGATCACTTTGTATTTTTTTGTTTATATGCGTCCCACTGCTGGGCACAGATATCCTCTCAGAATAAGAGGGCTTGAGTCGTAAATCCCACGCAGGCCCAATGCGGATTAAAGATTTTTTTAATAAATGAAAAATATAAACATTGATGAAAAACCTAATATTATACCTCTAAAAAGTTATACAAGCAAATATTCTACAATAATTCTGATCCTATGATTGCAGATCTAAAAGATCTCAACACATCAAAACAGCCACTTCCGAACCAAAGCTGCATTTTTAACCGTCAACTTCAGCTTTCAAAACAAACACAGGAGATGAAGTAAATGGCTGTACAAAGGACGAATATCCTCGCGGCTTGCCTGAATACAGCCTCTTTGAAAGCCTGTCTGTAAGGCTAGAGTGAGCTTTTCGAAAACCTACTAGGGAACAGAGGTTGAAGCTTTAGAACTGCATCCGATTTAAGTAATAGACTTTTGGTATGTTGTGTGAAGCTATTAGTGTATTTATTGAACGCTAAAGTTACCTATTGCTTACTTGGAAAAAAATGTATAGTAAGACATTCATAAAAATTCATTCATTCATTCCATAAAAAGACATCTAATAACACAAAAAGTACTATTATTATTGGCTGGCACGTATTTTATCCCAGCGGATCACACTATGACGCATCCAAAGGAGGTAATATAATAAGAATAATAATAATAATAACCCTGATTTCATTGATACCAAGCAAAAACCTTATATATGATATGGGATCGTTTTTGATACCGGATGACCTGGGCGCCTCCGAAGGAGAGTGTTGTCAAGTGGTAGTAAGGAATGTTGGCGGCCAGCATCACGGGAACTCTGCCACAGGCAGATCTTTTGGACGGGGTGTTCTTTTTATAGTTTTTATTTTTATAGTAACATATTGTATAGATATATTTAGTTAAGGTTTCTTAGGTAAGTTTTCTTTGTCTTCTTTTTAGCTATTAATTTCATGTGACTATTTACTGAATAAATTTATCCTATTATTTGAAAAGTTTATATAGGTTTTAGACAAATCAATTCCATTAACATAATTTTCTTAAATTATTTTTTTACTTAATTGAGCACATTACCTAGTATTAAGAGACAGATTAGTTCAATTATATCTCGTTGAGTGTCTTGCCGGATTATGTGATTAGGTGCTTGTTATAGCCTAAATTGAATAAAGGTATTTTGACTTTGACTTATGTTATGACGAAGGATCGTGTCAATTATGATGATTTTTTATGATACTGCTTAAGCTGAGTAAATAGTATCTATTAATTTTTTAATATTTTCCCTTTACACTTTAGGCAGTTGCTATAATATACTAAACATTGCACTTTACTTCCCACGGGACTGATAAGCGTGGCACCAAAAATTTTTAAATAAAATGTTCGGAAGAAACTTATTCCCGTCCATCATGCCCCGGTATGCTACGCATACAAAACGCCTTCAAACGGCTTCCCTAGCTTTATTGTTCGTATCAGACCCCGGTCACGCTTCTCGAACATTCCAGTGCCAAGGTTATGGTGTTATGTGACAACTTATAAGTAATAGCGCGTTTACTGCCCTAGTGATGGAAATATGGGAAAAGTTAGTGCACTTAGGCTTTTAATTTAAATATTTAATATTGTCTTTTGAATAATAGTTTCATATTTTACCGTTGCTACAGTTGAGGTAGCACTTTACCATCTTGGGCTGTCACTTCTTGTTCGAACTATTGTATAAAACTGTCAAAAGGTACACAGTGACAAGGTACTAAAGTGTAAAGATATTTTTGATCTCGAGTGCACTTTGGATTATGATATTAATAGTACATTACTGCAGAGGCCATGAAGTAAGGTATTGTTGGACGAGTACGGGGTAGACGGCCGAGTCGTAGACGAGGCCGGATAAAACGAGTCCAACAATCCCTGTTCTGGCCGAGGTTTGTATAGTGCTTTTCTCAAACAACGTGAGGAAATATTTCATCCATCCATCCATGCATCGCATCGCAATATCGCAAATGTTTACAGAGTAGTGGTGGTTGGCTGTTTGTAATTTTTCCTTTATCAGTTTAATGTTAGTAAGCAAATTTAAAAAGTTAGAGCAGCGGACAATAATGGATTTCCATACATACTTCATGGCCAAGGCCAAGAAGTTATGTAGGGAGGTGGTAGGGAGCCATAAATGAGAAACTACATGTCTCCATTTCGTGACATTAACGCATACATTTACGAGCATGTCTGAGAAAATAATATTACATTCTTTCTAAATTGACGGCATAAATGTTTCGATCTAGCAAAAAATCCGAAACAACAATTATTTGTTTATAATGGCGAATTAAAACAAATCTACGAACTCAATTTTGACTTTTTACTTACAGAATTTTACCCTAAATTATAATTATACAACCTCCTAAAAAATTGAGTGTGCTCAAACAAAACACGTACGGTAACACTCGAACATACTCATACATATTTTGATAATACGTTGTTCGAGATAAATGCGCCTCTAGAGGCTAATAAAACTTTGCAATATTTGACTTGACGTGCACGTGCTTATATGGGACTAGATACGAGTCATTCTAATAAGCAAACATTAATATTTTTCTTTACTTTTGACTAGATTTTACCCGTGGCTTTGCACGCGTAATCCCATGGATCCGGCAGTTGAATTGAAATTCCGAAATTTAAAGAATTTGAGTTTACACAAAAATATATTATTATGTCACTCTAATGTAACAATACTAATCTTTTTTGGGTATATAGCGGGTGTTGCCTGTAATAAGAGCAAATAATTAAAACATAGATCATACTCCTCAAACAGAACAACATTATAGTTCAGCGACTTTTAAAAATAATATATTTTTTTAATTTTTATTACACTTTTAAGTTTATACGAAGAAGAAATGTAAAGCAAAATGCTTGATGTTTGTAGCTTGACAGGCGACGTCAGTTGGGTTCTAGGATGGCGTACATTGATAGCAGTATTTAATTTGTATGAAACAAAGAAAATTCAAAGACTCCATTCTTTTTAAAAGTCGCTGAACTAATGTTGTCCAGTTTGACGAGGACGATCTATAAATAAGTAAGTAAGTTTTATTTTCCATAATAGAATAATAATAATAAATAAATAAATATTACGGGACAATATTACTGCCTAGTTTGGGGCCCGCTGACACTGTATTTTATGTTACACTGTTTCTAATCAATAAAAACTTTTCATTTCATTTCATTTCACACCAATTGACCTAGTCCCAAAGTAAGCTTAGCAAAGCTTGTGTTATGGGTACTAAGCAACGGATAAATATAATTGTATAGGTATTATTAGTATTTTTCATACAAATATCTGCCCCGACACGGGAATCGAACCCGGGACCTCAAGCTTCGTAGTCAGGTTCTCTAACCACTAGACCATCTGGTCGTCTAATCTATGTTTAAATTTTTTGCTCTTATTACAGGCCACACCCGTTATTTCCCACAGTTTGGCACCTCCGTGGTCACGTCGCATTCATCTGCGGCTTTGCAGGTGTGTGCAAGTTTTCTCACAATGGTTTCCTTGACCGTAAAGCTCGTTGCAAATTATAAAGTCATAATTTTGCTCATGAATACAATATAATTCCCCATCATTCATTTTTCTATGACAAAAAAAGCTGTTTTTTTCCTCGTATTTTTTCTCTAGCAATTACTAACCCTACCAAATGAGTCAAATGACACTTAACGGCAACGTTTTTCCCCAAAATAGGATTACCACTCGGAACTGAACGTGATTCCCACACAAAGCGAACGCTACGGCGAAGCCAAATTAACTTTAGTGCCAAAAGTTGTCGACCCATGACTTTCTTTGAAGCCGAAATAGAAGTTGCAGGCTTTGTGACACGGCGGAAAAACAATTTGCAGTAAATGTTAGTTAAACTACGGCGTTATAAAGAAAAAGCCTCATGCTAGTATTGCTAGTCGGACTCACACACTGAGGGCTCTTTGTTTAAAGCACGCAAATTACAAGTTTTTATTTTCGTAGTATGTCTATGATAAAAAGTTTGTTGTCTTTTTTACTCTTTACCTGTACTGTAAAGCCTGTAAAGCCTATTTCTTGTGAAATAGAGTAAAATTCGGCCATTTCCAAATATGTGGAGAAATGGGTACCTACCTATCTTTTTTAAGTTTTTTTTTATTTCATTCATGTGTTATTTTATGTATATTTTTTTATAATTGTTTTTTATAATTCTTGCTCTTAAATACAAATAACTATTTAGGTATAAAAAATAAAACACAAAAATTGTTCGTGATTTCGAGCTTGAGTTATTTTACAAACAGAATAAAATTGTTACAAATGAAAATAAAAAGACTGCTAAAGCTTTATCTAACGGACTGTTCGGACTATTGAAAGATAAAAAATAGTATATTGATCAAGCCCGATAAGTCGAAATAATTTATTGTTGAAAAAAAAAACACTATGAAAAACATCTACTTAAATTTAAAATTCCTACCAAATAGATCAACTTGGATATCGGGTTAGACCACTAAAACAAAAATGTGCTATAAAAAGAAACCTCAATCCCACTCTCTTCTTTATGTACAAACATACCTAACAAAACCGATTCGCTGTTACAATTTAACGTTTTTCAACCAGCACGTCTACATCGCCGTTTGCAGACAGTAAAAGATATCACCCATTGTTTTACGGCTGGCGCAATATTTTCCTCTGTAAACGTGTGTCTGTACTAGCCTTTACATTTTTCGATTTTTTGCAAACAGTTTTGATACATTTTCATCTTTATAGTCCCGCCTATAATTGCATGACAGAGTACGACGAAATGGGCCTTGTAAGACAGATAGACAGACAACGAAGTTTGCTTTTCTTTCTCTTTCTTCTTTCTTTATTTTGTGAAGTAAACACTTTTTCTCAAAAATAGTATGAAATGTTGCCATTACGTCATCAAAAACGTCGTAGAAAGTAATGCATCCTGGAGACTATAGCTGCTAGTGTCCAGAAAGTAATCTCGAACTGTCCAGGAAGGGAAGTAAGTATGAAATATACTTCCTGGACAGTAACGGGTTCCTTTAAAAATTTGGAACCAGTCATAAACAGCGCGTGGGCCGAGCGGCAGTGTTGGGTGTAGTTAACTAACTTAGTATTTATTTTTGTTTTGTTTTTCTTCTGCATGTAATTTTTGCATGAAATTTTCCACTATACAAAGTAGATACCTGTTTACAGAGTAACGGTGTCTCTTAGCACAGGTATTTTTTTACTTAAAAAGAGGCACCAGCGGTAATGTAATAATGTACCCTCAAGAAATTGAATAAATATTTTTTTAAATGGGTCCATGTCATCATTATCATCATCCATCATCATTGTCACCATCACTACCAACCATCATCATCACCATCGACGACCATCATCATCACTAACAATCATCATCATCATCATGACCACCATCATCATCATCACTAACATCATCATCATCATCATCATCATCATCATCATCATCATCATCACCATCAACCACCACCATCATCATCAGTGTCATCGTCAAAATCATTATTACCAACCATCATTATCGTCATCATAACCATCAACCATCATCAGTATCATCATCAAAATCATCAATACCAACCACCATCATCACCATCACTAACAATCATCATCATCAATCATCATCATCATCATCACCATCACCATTAATCATCATCACTATCATCATCATCATAATCGTCATCACTATTATCATTATCAAATCACAATCACCGTCATTTCGTTATCACCATCATCATCATTTTTGAGAAAAGCTCTATACAAGCTTCGAACAGTAATTGCCATCCTGGCCTCGTATCATTGATAGCCTCACCTGGCGGTTCGGCCATCAAACTTCTACTCCTCCAGGATGGATTACTTACGGGTCTCTGCAGTAATGTACTATTTAAGGTATCGACCCCAAAAATGCAATTGTAAAGTAGCTACAGTAACTTTGTCTACGTTTAACACTTTGTTACATTGCCGGCAACTAAGGAAGCGCAGTAAAACGCAATACAAAGCAAGCATTCCAATTTCCGAGCCATAATATCAGCTAAATTTATAATAAAAGTTTCATAGCACCACGTCTTCATACCTCCAGAAAACTAAGCAAGAATTATTTTATTCCTCCTCGCTCCAGAGCATCCGTGATCTTTGGCAGATAAAGCCATTCATGAGCAGATAAATTGTCTCATCGATCCACTTGAATGGACGACTTTACTGCAGTGGGACTTAGCTAGTGGACCTACTTATGGCTCTTGTAAATCACGTGTTGGTAACGGTTAGTATTATTCGCATATCGAAATGTGTTCTATGATATATTTTTATGTTCTTTTTTCACTTATCGTTATTATCTTTGTATTCTAGTGACCATTACAACTTTTCCTTTAGGGCATCATGGGAACCCTGCCGCTGGCAGGCTGTAGACTGTTTTTTTACCTCGTAGCTTTTTATAGAAACAATAAAAAATGTGTCTCAACTTTTCCATTTCAATTTTCAAGTTGAAATTAGGAACACATACATTTATGTAACCCGAACATAAGAGGAAACTGAATAGCACAGCGTTGGCAGATCTCCCACTAGGTGGATCGACAATATTTTAATCATTTTCTAACAGTTAGTCAGCCCAGAGTTTTATTTGTTAAGATTTTCACAAACTCAATTTTTACGAACTGCCGTTTAGCAATCGAAAGCTAAAATTCAATTTTATTAAAATAGAATGGAAGTAAAAAGAAATGGAATATTTATCCAGCGCTTCGACTATTCAGATTTTAAATGCGGACTATTAAATTTGGTTTAATCTTCTCTTTAGCATCGAGGTTTGAATGCAGCTCGTTGCATTTCGTTGCATTAAACATGAGTTCAGAACAAAGGACACGTTTCTAACGCTTCTTAAATGAAGTACGCTTTTGAGACGTTTAAGAGTGACATCGGGTTACGTGGCTCAAAAACACAAAGGTTTTTTTTTTATTCGACTGGATGGCAAACGAGCAAGTGGGTCTCCTGATGGTAAGAGATCAGCACCGCCCATAAACATCTGCAACACCAGGGGTATTGCAGATGCGTTGCCAACCTAGAGGCCTAAGATGGGATACCTCAAGTGCCAGTAATTTCACCGGTTGTCTTACTCCCCACGCCGAAACAAAACAGTCCCGATCCCGGGATTCATCCATACTAAAAATCCCGGGATCGAATTCACTAATTGTGAATCTGAATCAAATATATAGCAAAATACTAATAAAATTACATAGACAGAGATTTTAAAAACATTAAGCAAAGAATCAATTACTATAATTTAACATCGCTCCTACCTTTTTTCTCTCAGTAAATCTATTGGAAAACGAAATGAATAATTGATTTCTCCTCAAATACTCACAAAGGGTTTGTCAGCATTACGGGTCTAGAAAACTGGAATCTAGATTAATTTTCGGCATTCTCTTTCGTAAATTTAATTTTATAAAAACCAATAGGCATTGTTAAAATTCAGTAGAAATAGGTACAAGCAATTTAGTATTTTTATAGATTTTAATTTTATTTTTACTCTACTGCTTTGTCGAAAAGATATTACCTACGAGTATGTACATCCACACCAAATTGCACCCTTTTAGCATATTAGTCTCAGTTAAGCTATAGACAACAGACAGATGGATTTTGTAACATTCACTTACATTTCGTTTTTTTAGCATTAGAAAAAAGGTACCTAAGCAATCTTGTCGTGTCTATTTATAGAAAAACAATACCTATTGAAATTTTAAAAAATACTGTAACCATTAAAACCATGTTTCTGCTACTCAAATGGAACTACTTTAATTCTGCAACATTCAAAAATTAAGTAATTTTATCATTATGTTTATTCCAAACAAATTAAATGGTATTTTCAATGTACGGCATCCAATAGCCTAAATGACATCGCCTGTCACGTAACAAAATGACGGATTTTGCAATACATTGCTTGTCCAATTAAACTTTAAACTATTATAAAAATAATAATACAAGTTATTTTCAAAAGTTGTTTAACTATGTGTGTCTGTGTGTGTCTGTCTGCCTGTCTGTGATGTGTGCTGTGTTTCAATAAACACAATACGGTATTTGACTATTTTGTATATGTTTTATAAATTAAAACTACACAATGCCTGTTATCGAATAGAAAAACAATTTTTAAGCTACCTTTACAAATAACAAAATTATAAATTAGACAGAGAAAGACATACTGGCATGTGACGTCACACGCCAGTACCGCCATACTTGCTGCATAGAGAAAAGCGTTGAAAGAGACAGGTATATAGATTTTTCAAAAAATCACTATAAATCCAATTTTCAACCGATTTAAATTTTCTCCTCGCTAAACACTATCTGTATATCTATATTTTCATAATAATATTAAGATATGGGAAAATCAGGAGTTGTCAAATACCGTATTTAATGGCCGAACTTTCGTTAGCCTTCGATCTCGTTAAAACATCTGACGTTATTGAAATTCATTGACTCAAACGAACACTTTGTTCCCGTTTAATTCGTCGAATAGGTTATTGTTCACGACATTATTCACTGAGGCAGAAGATGTATAGGAAAACAAAAGAACTCCGGTGTTATTTTGACGCCTCTTTGGATGTATTCTATTTGAAATAATTTGAAATAATTCATTAAAATTTTAGAGTTCTAGCACAGGTGTTTGTATGTTTGTGTGTTTATCCGTCTTTCACGCCGTAACGGAGCGACGGATCGACGTGATTTTTGGCATAGAGATAGTTTATGAGCCCGAGAGTGACATAGGCTACTTTTTATCCCGGAAAAATGCACAGTTCCCGAGGGGTCAGCGCGCGGTAACCGAATACCACGCGGGCGGAGCCGCGGGCAAAAGCTAGTAGTTAAATATATTAACCCGGATAACTCACGTCTAGCGAGAGAAAAAAAAATCATTCCGCGGAAAGTGCGTGAAGCCATCGAGATTAGTCGTCATCCGAATTTTAACCGGGATAGTGGTTGGACGGTACCTCCGAGTTGGAAAACGGTGTTAAATAGTCGTGCTGCGTCATCGGTGTGTTTTTGCTCGAAAAATTTTTAAGTCCTAAAATCGGGCCCCTTTTGCTATACTCTGACCCCTACTTTTTTAATTCTTGGCTTTGCACGTAGCTTCACTCGCGTAATCCATTAGATCCGGCTATATTACCCAAGGACTCAACTCCCCTCCCCTTTTACTCCCCTCCCCCTTCCCCCTCCTCTATCCCTTTCCCCTTTACGCCGGCAACGCACCCGCAGTCCTAATAATGCTGTAGGTGTCCATGGGTTGCGGTGATCGCTTACCATCATGTGACCCGCATGGTCGTTTGCCAGCTAGTTGATAACGTTAACGAACTAAAAGAATTTCTTTGCTCACCCGCGACCTTATGATAGTTAAACTTATGCAAAATATGCGTGTTCATGCAGTTCCTCCACCTCCACACTGTAAGAACACACACAAATCACACAAACCCATCTATCACCACCACCACACTACACTGACGCGTTTGGAGGTTGGGTTTGTGTGAATTGTGTGTGTTCTTACAGTTTGAAGGTGGAGGAACTGCATGAACACGCATTTCTTGCATAAACTTAGCTATCATAAGGTCGCGGGTGAGCAAAGAAATTATTTTAGTTCATTGATATATTATGGATGCAAAGTAACGCCTGACTCAATAAATTATCCAAGGAGAATTTTCAAAACTGGATCACAACCTATCGAATATATAGAACAAACATGGAATATACGTAAGTACAGATAAAAGTATGCTGGCAATAACATACTGAACTAACGCATTTTTCTAACTTATTATTATTATATTTAGCCTATAACTGTGTCCCACTGCTGGGCAAAGGCCTCTCCTCTTGACTTCCACATCTCCATATCCAGAGCTATACATTTTGACGTGTGCCTTAGACGTGTGACGGAAAGGTAATCTAGTCGCCCGGGGATTCTTCGCACCCATTCTAACTTCATCATCCCAGCCTATATACGTCCCTCTGCTGGGCACAGGCCTCCTTTCAGAATGAGAGGGCTTGGGCAGTAGTTCCCACGCGGGCCCAGTGCGGATTGGGAACTTCACACACGCCGTTGAATTGCTTCGCAGGTTTGTGCAGGTTTCCTCACGATGTTTTCCTTCACCGTAGATTAAATAAATGATTGATTATTATAACATCCTGGCCCGAAGCAACAATGTTGGTGAGCGAGATGTAAATTTTTCATTTTTTGGCAATTTGTTTCTATGTTTTATTTTCTTCGCTTTGCGTTGTAAGTCTTTCATGTCACGAAATAATGTTTTATTTTTATTCTGAATTTTACTGTGTTTTTGCTAAGGCGTTACTTTTGGATGAAAGCATCCACAAATACTAATGGAACTTGGGAAGGCAACGCTTATATTATTCATGTAAAAGTTTGAGATTACAATTACGACCTATAAACAATTAGTTAGCTCTATAAGTCTCCTCCGCCTCCACGCTTTAAGAACACACACATCAGACCAACTCAAATATCATCACCAGCATACTGCGCTTACCGTTTCGAACTCAACCAGAGTTCATCACCAGTGCAACACAACCGTTCACCATACAACACACACAACACCACAGTTTATCATCTGGTAGCATGGTGAACGGTTGTGTTGTTCTGATGATGAACTATGGTTGAGATAAGTAACGCCTGATTCAATAAATTGTTTGAGACTTCGTTTGTTTGTGTGTGCATGTTTGTTATTCCTTTACGCTAGCACGGCTGGACCGGTTTGGATAAAACTTAGTAAGCAGATTATGTTTCTGAAATAATCGATTTCGATGAAATTCGGTATACAGATAGTTTGAGTCCGGGAAAGGATATTAGGATAGTTCTTTTTCCTTAAAATTGCAGTTCCCGAGGGATAATACACGAATTCTACGGACAAAAACACTAGTCGTAAATTAAGATAAACTATGTAGTTATGCAGTTTTACAACTATATTTTTTTAAGAATGAAGGTAACTTAAAGAAGAATGTAATCAAAAAGAAAAAATGGCAATATACTTAACAAAATGCATAAATAACTCGCTTTAGGACAGTACGTATGCCAAAATATTTTGGCAAGAACCACTGCCAGCTGTGTGGCTTAAACTGACAAAAGAAGCAAAACAAAGCGACGGCGACAATTAACAGAGTCGGATCCACAATTTGGCCATTTTGGGATTATTAGGTACGTCAACAGACACACAAAAGTCACGCCTGTATTCCCAAATGGGGTAGGCAGAGCACACGAAACGTTACCGCTTCGGAGCCACTTTTAGCAATTTTAGGTTTTAAGTTTGACAAAAACGGTACAATAGTGACAGGTTGCTAGCCTGTCGCCTACGGTATACCTTAAACTATATACTCAGTCGCCTCTTACGACATCCAAGGAAGAAATAGAGAGGTGTAATTCTAACCCAACACCACACGAGGTACGTCAAAGTCAATATAAAACAGCATATTTGACTTTGGCACAATAATTGCAGATCCGACTCTGTTAATAGTCACGGTCGAAAGGTAATAGATTTTTTTCATTAATTTGTCACTTAAAAAAATACAGCATTAGGTACAGTAAAAAACCAATGGCGCTGTAAAATTTTAATTATACAAAAGAAAACACAAAAAGACATAAAAAACACAAAACAAACAAAATAAAACAAACTAATTAGGGATAATGTATTGTGTGCTTATTTTTCATTTGTGTTAGGTTTTTTGGATGAGTATACAGTAGACCTAACGTGAGTAAAGGACTTTAAAACCGGTCAATTGCAAGTCAGACTCGCGCACCGAAGGATCCTTTGGCTACTTTTAATATCGTATATTTTGTACCGACACTGACAGAGCTCGAAGACTGCAAGTGAATGAGAAGTCGCAGGGCTACAAACTCGAAACTCGAAGTCGTGCGTGCGTCCCATTGACAATAGTGAAGTGTAGGAGGCCGCGACACGAAATTCGAGTTTCGAGTGTCTGCCAGCTCGCGCAGAAGGATCCTTTGACTTATGGTATATTGTACCAGGAACGAGCTGAAGATGCAAGTTGAAGTGAATGGGCGCGTCACATTGCTCGAAGGACAATATGAGATAACCGGTAGGAGCGAAGTTTTCGAGTAGCGTTGGCAGGTCTCCCGCCAGGTAGACTGATGGCATCGCGGGGTTACCAGCAAACGGTGGATACAAGTGGCGAGAGGTCTTTCAGTATCGCGTTCTAAGGAGGCCTTTGTTTATCAGTAGACGTCTTTTGGCCGACAACTCTCATAAATACACCCTAGTTCGACGAAAAATGGCTTCTACACTCACAGATTTTGCCCGCCATCCCATTAAAAACCAGTAAATCGACCTTTTTGCACCTATTATACCTATTACAGGCCGCACATAAACTACAGCCAGTCTTGCGTGAGACCAACGCGATATATTGCCCACAAATACTGCCTCAGTAATTTATGTTTCCATACTTTTGGGGGATTTACGCAGATCTCAAGGACAATGATACTTTTACTACTATGGGAATTGTACACTTTTTACAAATTCTCAGTAATTCTCAAATAATTACATTTAAATTAAAATTATACTAACGTTACATTACATGACAAATACTCTGAAAAAATTTGTAGTGATCAAAATTTTGTGATTTTAGCAGTGGATTTAGAAATTCATCATTGAATTGCTTTTACGATGTTTGTAGGTTACCTCCTTTTTTTTCCTTCAGCGTAAAGCTTGTAAAAGATACTACAAATAAGTATTATAGCTTTTATTTTATAATTTAATACAGTAAATACATTAAGATAAAACATGCCCAGGTTTTATAATCTCATTGAAATTTACTACATATATTATTTTATTTATTATGGTTAATTTTTGCTGACTGCCCATTTTGTATGTTGCTTCCATATGGGCCAAAATTGCCCTCCAATGGGTCAAAATACCCTGACCTTACCGTACTCTATAAAAAGAAGCGTGGTAAAGCCTTGCACGTAAACGAAACGAATTCATGTACACACAACTTTATTATGTTCTCGTTGTAAAATTGTTTTTCCCACCTGCGTCCACTCCGTAAAGTTGTTGTTTTATGAAAGCATCATGGGAAGTTTTTTGTGTGGCAGAGTTAATTTTACAACAACAAAACTTTTGCTGAGATTCGTTTATTTTAACCTTTTTTAACGACCCAACACCTACGGTTTAACTTAAACACGGAGAAAATGGTCCTCGGATACCTCAAAATGAAACCTGTTTTAAGGGGCAACCCGAGGTTTTCATCGATTTTTGACAAGTTTTGAATCGTATCTTCTACTTTTGCACTACAGATAGAATTATAAGTCAAACGGTTATCGGTTCTCCAATCTTTTATCCATTTTTGTCTACCGGATTAAAAAAACAATGAATACTTAATTTTGTATGATTTTTATAAACATTGTCTGAAAAACACTTATTTCGTATCTCTATTGACATGAAAGATCTAACATATACGAAATCTACATATTTCGGTTCGTTTTTGACGACTCTAAAAACTGGTCGAGGGTTTTCATTTATTTTGAAACTAATTAACACAAAAGTTATGGCCAGAAATCCAGTTTTTTGGCCTAAAATTGTTCAACTTTGACGCCAATTATCTCGAAGACAATGAACTTTGAAGTAAATATGGGATACTAAATTGCTTAAAGCCGTTGTTGTTAAAATAATAAGCTACAAAAACATTAGAAAACTAAGGAATTGAGATCGAAGGTCATTGGGGCATGGGATCCCCTTAAAACTAGAGATTCGAGTATTTTCCAATAGGGTTTCTCTATTATTTTATAATGTAAATCGAAAAACATTTCAAGATAAATTATTTTTAATTCGTTTTCTGTTGGTATTCATTTTAATGTAAATTGTAATTAATTTATTAAATAAAAAATAAGCAATAATTTTCATTCCAATTTCAAAACTATGAATTGTACTTTATTTTCTGAAGATTAGAATTTTTCACAATTTCGTGGATAGGGAGTTCGACAATCTTGAATGATCTGACAACCTTGAATGTCATTCACTTTCCCACATAAAAAAAAATGCTGGTGCTCAACAATGCATTAGATCAAATGTAAGTATAGAAATGTATAAGCATAGGTGTGGTAACACTAGACTTAACTATGAAGTCAATAATCAAAATAATTTCAATAATTATTAAATATATAGGCACATAACTATATACCAATCTATTTTGCTTGTGCAGCTCTCGTGTACGTAACTCAAGTTCGGACAATATCCATATCATATCATTGACATTCGTGAGGTTTCCGTCAAGATTATAATCTAACTGTCCTAGTAAAAGTTCTTTCTGTTTGGAAGGAGTCTATACAAATGTTTTTGGTATATTACTTTTAGTCGTCAAATTTTGAGAGCTTTAAGCAGCGTTTCCACCAGAGATGTGCGAGGATGTGTTGCGAGGAATACGGTTTTCATTACCCAGTAGAAACGCTTCATTTACCTCGCCTCGCTCCGCTCAGATGTTTCCACCAGAGATGTGCTGTGCGAGGATGTGTAAATGAAGCGTTTGTATTGGTTAATGAAAAAATACATCACTCGCAACACATCCTCGCACATTATTGGTGGAAATGGTGCTTCAGACTTTGTAGCTAATCTACTGAAAACTTTGTCACTAAAACGTTGAGCTGTAAAATGTTACCCAAAATTCCTCCTAAAACCTCAATCTATAAAGTGCTACTTTAACGTAACACTATAAAAATTTACATCAAATTATATTATAGTAACTTATATTCTATATTAGTATAACCATTTGTCTTTTCTTATAATCTATAAATGGAATAATTAATTTTGTTTTAATGACTAGATAATAATAGCAAATTTACTATGTTACTTGAATCCTCGATGCACTCCAGGAACCTCAGAGCCAGCATAGTTGGTCCGCCAGACATCAAACTATCCTGTGTCATTTTTTAACGTAACAATAAAATTATATTATTATATTATTATTATAGTAATTTGATGTACGTTTTTATATTGGGTGGGTTGTTACCCGCGTCGTGGACGGAGTCGTTATCACCAGAATTTGGTTATTAACTATCCTGCGGGAGCCATGCAATTTTCCGGGATAAAAACTATCCTATGTCCTTTCCCGAGACTCAAACTATGTGTATACCGAATTTCATCTAAATCGTTACAGCGGTTTAGACGTGATCAAACAAACAAACGAACAGAATTACTCACTTTATATAATTAAGTGGGATTTTCTTGTAAACTTAGACATTGCGGGTTCTTAATTTAAATATCCGGTTATAATACATAAGTTTTTTTTACTGACTGAACTTGTATTGTCGTGCAAACTATATAACAATATATCGAATAATCTATTTAATTTAACCTCTTTTATTTAACCCCTTTAGTTATTGTACTTAGGTATTTTTACTTCAGGGATCTCGGAAATGCTCTAACGATTTCGATGAAATTTTCCATGTGGTAGTATTTGGGGCAAACAATCGATCATGGTTCTATCTTTTCGAAAACGCTAGAGTTTTAGCCCGAATAACGTTCATTCGCCTAGGTACTATATTGTTTACAGTGTTTAAAATCTCCGATCATCGAAGAGAAACAATCATCCATAAATAAATAAAAATGAAGTTGAGAAACAAAGACTTTAAAAAAGCTGCAGATAGGCTAAGGTTTCGAGATTTAAATCCCGCTAAGCCACCAGTTTCAGCCACCAGCACCGGTGAGACATAAGATATCGTTATCTAGCCGCTGCAGTCTCATTGGATGGAGTTTTAATTTTACGTACGTTTGTTACCGGATGGTCCAATCGAAACCTCTTAATAAATTATACTGAGCTAATCGATTTGCCAATTTCTAGAATATTTGGAAGTCTACCTAATTATTCTAAGGCATATCCTGCAGTTACTGTACAAAAATATCAATATTTTTAAAAAAAAATATGTAATAATTCATAAATAGTTTTAAAATTACATTTTGGTGAAAATCATTTGTTGTACCTACCTACTGAAGTTTCTGTATCCTCCTGAGTCCTCGCGTACTTTATAAAGGACCAATTAACACTAAGAATAACGGCCGAAAGTACTTTGTAAAGTACAAATTGTTCATTGAATAATTTGTGAATTGAATTCTAAGAATTTTGAAATAATATACAAAATAACAAAGCAGGTCATCCACGTCTAGGTCTTAAGCACTAAGTCTGTTAATGTTAGGACTCAGGAGGGTAAACACCAATATACTGTCAGTAATAGTATGGTAAGTGAATTGGTGCATGTTGAGGTTGGCTCAGTTGGCATCTCGAAATGCAAACGCTCGTAGGTAACTGCTGTAATAATTATGGTTTGCATTGTTTTTGTTACAAATTCATTGATATTCAGGTTTCAAGTTGTTATCCTTGTCTTTTGAAGTATTTATACACGTTGATCAATACTAAGTACCCCGGCTCGCACCTCTGAGTTTTTCGAGTACGCTCGTAAAAGTAACAAATTTGGAGTTGAAATAAAAAATAGAAAAGACTCCAAAAAACCAATCATAATTTGATTGCTTAGTAGCGACATCTCTTGTCTGGGTGAGCGGTTGGTTCCGAAAGAGTGTGACGTCTCTCGATGAGAGCGGAACATAGATGTCGCTAGTGCTGCTGCATAAGTAGCGTAGTAGAAATAAGCAACCTGAGATATGTATGCATAGGAAAAATTCGTGTCTAGATTCCTGTCCAGCGGTGGTGTAGGGGTTATAGCACGCGGCACGGATTGCTGAGGACCTGGGTTCGATTCCCAGCGCTGGTCTCTTTTTCTGGTTTTTCTGTGCATCCATGTCTCAGTTTGTATTTTCGACCCGATTATATTATTAAGCAGATGGTTGGGTTATGATAATAATAATAATATATTTACTATTTACTCAGATTTGACATCCTTTGATATATTCGTCATCATCATCATCATCCATCGATGGTTGTATTAGTTTGAGTGAACAGTTTTGTCAATGTTTTTCAGGCTTTTAAATTGTGATTGACAATAAATTGTTTCCCAACATTGATCGATGTTCATACTGTACGTCGTCACAGACGCGATACACTCTAAATCAAATATTTGAATGGAAAAAAATCAGAAACCCCTACTACTGCTACTTAAGCAGCAGCACTAGCGACATCTATGTTTCGTCGATAGACGTCACACTCGATCGGAACTAACCGCTCACCCAGATAAGAGATGTCGCTACTAAGCAATCAAATTATAATAATAATAATAATAATAATATCACGGGACAATTCACACCAATTGACCTAGTCCCAAAGTAAGCTTAACAAAGCTTGTATTATGGGTACTAAGCAATGGATAAATATAATTATATAGATACATACTAATAATTATGATTGGTTTCTTGGAGTCTTTTTGTATTTTTTATTTCAACTCCAAATTTAGTAGCATAGTAGAAATAAGCAACCTGAGATATGTATGCATACGAAAAATTCGTGTCCAGATTCCTGTCCAGCAGTGGTGTAGGGGTTATAGTACGCAGCACGGATTGCTGAGGACCTGGGTTCGATTCCCAGTGCTGGTCTCTTTTTCTGATTTTTCTGTGCATCCATGTCTCAGTTTGTATTTTCGATATGGTTTCACGGGATACCCGTAAAAGTAAAAAATTTGGAGTTGAAATAAAAAATACAAAAAGACTCCAAAAAACCAATCATAAGCCCTTAAAATGTTTCCATCGGAATTTTTCTAGAGCCCCTATCCTGGTAAAGGCAATTAATCTCATCTCACCTCCAGCCTATATTCGTCTCTCTGCTGGCACTGCGCACAGGTTTCCTCTCAGAAGGAGAAGGCTTTGGTTCTAGTTTTCTTAAGTAGAAACTTGACAAACACCACTGCACACTGTACACACTTGCATAAAAATTATTGCAGGTGTGTGCATCCACACGACGGTTTCCTTCCTCCAAACTTATGAACGAAAATACAAACTGAAACGTGTATACACAGAAAAAACCCAGAAAAGAGACCAGCGCTGGTAATCGAACCCAGGTCCTCGGCATTCCGTGCTGCGTGCTATAACCCCTACACCACCACTCGACAGGAGTTTAGACACAAATTTCTCCAATGCGCCACACATTTCAGCCTGCTTTTTTCTTAGCCACTTAAGCAGCGACATTAACGACATCTATGTTTTAGCTCTCACCCAAGTAGTGAACACTCCTTCGGAAGTAACCACTCACCCGGACAAAAGATGTTGCTATTAATTAATTTGATTGATTGCACACAGCACGGAATGCTGAGGACCTGGGTTCGATTCCCAGCGCTGGTTTCATGTTTCAGTTTGTATTTTCGTTTTGGAGTTATTTGGAGTTGAAATAAAAAATACAAAAAGACTCCAAAAAACAATCTTAATCCAAATTTATAGTAAATTTCTAATGTAGGTACAGTACTTAGAGTTAGATAATTAAAACAGAAATTCGTAAATAAATAGTATTGTGCCATGAACCCGTGTAACGAGCTAAGCGGGATGTTTCGAGCCAAGTCAACGCCAACTTCGCTCAAACTCGCCAAATTATCACGAGATCTTCGATTTTCGTCAATTAAAAGTTGCGTCGTTTACTTTATCAAGCCCTGGCTTTTAAATTTATAATAGCGCCGGGAATTTGGCAAGATTTTCGGCATTTCAATGTCGGGCTGTATAAGGAACAAAACAGACATAAATTTAGCTGTTAATAGTTTTTGGCAAAGCTCGCTCGTGATTCAGCAAGGACATGTCTTTTAGGCATAGAATTACGATTATGGTCTAGAATCTAGACTCTGGATGGTATTATTTTATTATTTATTTATTACGTTATACTAGGTAATCAGACTAGAACAAACGGTCAAGGTTAATTCTTTATTAGATTCTCAAAATATCACAAATATTGACTTAATTTTAATAAGGTTCTAGTTCCCACTCTAAGTTTCGTTTGAGGTAGAAAAAACAAAAAAAAACTAGACGCAAAGAGTGAATCAATCCAAGATAGACCACCTGCTAACATACATTACATGTCATCAGAGCTCTTTCAATTAGGACGAAAAGACAGTCACCGCATAGCTGAAATTGCCATGTACTTACCATGAGCCAAATATGTGGTCTACCACCCTAAAGTTGATAATCGTTTGCATGTCATAAAACAGAAATGCCAATAGACGTGTCCGTCAACTTGAAAGTTCGACTCTAGCGACATATTCATTAATAGATAGGGACTTGTTTAAAAATTGGTACACCACTTATTTGTCTGATGATACATCAGGCATCATCATCATCAATTTTCATTGTTTACTCATTTGATTGTTTATATTTAATGGCTTTCTCTGCGTCCCGTAACTGCTTTTCACTTTGCCAAGATAAGATATAGCTTATGTAAATCAGGGATTAACTATAACGCGTTTTAGTGACGAGTTTTTCGATATGGCACTTAACCATTTAAAAAAAAAACATAACAGAGTCAACAAAAACCTCTATATTTTATTTTAACTTCACCACCATGGTTGACAAGTGACACGTACCGAATAACACATAAAAAACAGTCGAACATCCGCCGGTAGAAAAAGCAAAGCAATTTTTTTTTATTTTTTTTTAAAGAATTTTTCATACAATTTACTACTTAAGCGGAAATTACACTTTGTTGTTCGCCTAATGCGGTCGCCGAACTTGTGTCAAACTACTTCGGCGAACGACCGTCGCCTTTACATTAGTCTGTCCGCCTACTGCGGCGGCCATATTAAGGCGGTGACAGCTGTCGCTCGCCGAATGCGGCCGACTACAGTGTTCTTCACAAGTTTGCGGTCGCCGCATGCAGCTTGCGGCGAACAACAAAGTGTAATTTCCGCTTTAATTCTTGAGTGTATGGACTTATAAAAGCGCAAACAAATAAACAAAATATACTGTTTTGTTGCATTAGTAAGAAAGCCATTGTTTCACAACGACTAATTTTTTTTTTTCGAAACTTCAATTCATATTTATATTTCCGTGAGGGTCAAACCGCAGGCACCAGCTAGTGGCGTTGAAAATGTAATGTTAAATCAAAAACAAACCTCCGCTATCCTTCGGCGAGTCCTAAAAGATTATCAAAGGATATTGCCGTCATTTTTTGTCCACGCAACCGCTTTCTCAAAGCAAGTATTAGCAGGAAATAAGGAGCCATTTTTCATAAAGATTTGGAGATATTTCAACGGTGTTATGTAACAGAAAAAAATATTTTTCGTCAGTTACAGCAAATTGCTAATCGGTAAGCTGGTCATAGTTCAATAATAGTTATTACACTGTGGATCTATTCCAACTGAAACATAGATGCACAGAACCATAAAAATAGACCAGCGCTGGGAATCGAACCGATCGTGCTATGACCCTACACACACTGGATCAGGGTAAATAAACGATTTATCCATCCCACATATTTCAGCTTTTTTGCTTCTTTATTTAGTCACTTAACAGCGACGCTAGCGAGATCTATGCTGTAGCCCTCATCGAGAACTTTCAGCATTCCATTGGAACTAACCATGGTCATCCCAGCCCATTTACTGCACATAATGTGCGAAAAACCATGCTGAGTGAAGACCCATTTGTATCTGCTGTGTCACTAGTAACACAGTTTCTAGTTGCAACCACTAGTCTCAGTTTTTAGGTGTACATTTTTTAAGCCAAATAAATCTTTTCTTTCCTTTTCTTTCTTTCTTTCCATTCATTCTAACCGCTCACCCTGACAAGAGATGTCGTTATTAAGCAATCAAATTAAGATTGGTTTAGCAGTCTTTTTGTATTTTTTATTTCAACTCAAAATTTTGTTACTTTTACGGTCATCCCGCACTCAACTCCAGTCGACTATATTTGCTCGCAATAAATTCTGTATAAATAGACTAAAGCACGCCGATTATCTCCATAACATTGATTTTCATCGCCATCATTACTTAATTTGGCATTACCAATATCAGAAGTAACGTGATTGTCTATGGATCGTTAGTTTATATCGGCCGATGTATGCTATGTTAGGTGTCTAATGGAGCGCGTCGTCCGCTGGCATTGCGGTAAAAGGGTAGATAATCTATGCTAAAGTTACATAGGATTGTAAACACTTGTAAGACATTTGCAAAATTGGCGTTTAATGCTATTTCGTTAAAGTATTGTGATTTTAATAAGCGACATTGTGTGATAAAAACTGGTCAAAAGCAAGTTAAACTTGCTAAGGAAAGGTATCGTACCTCTGCACCACTTTAAAGACAAACAAATTATTTCCTGAGCCTGAGTGAAGTAAACTGACATTATATTTTTCCAGTTTTTTTTTTTCAGAATAAAAGAGTGGTTTATCACAAGATCGGGACCTTTGACCGTGTATGGAGTTTTAATAAAATTACATTGTCTTACGTGGGTGAGGTACCCTACCCATCTCTTAATTTTCGTGGAAATCTCAGCCTAGTTAAAGCCCTTGTATCTGTTATAGACACATGTCTGACTATCTAGTCCGAGATCGCACAGTTAGTATTCGTATCACTTCAACTATCAAGAATCGACGTTTTTCAGTTTCATACCGAAAGGATGGCAGACTTTATTATATGTACTCACCACCACATACCCACCATTTATTATAAAAATGTTAGTTTAAATTCCTAAGTTGAATGAATCAATATATCTCTAAGTCTTTCCTGATTTTCATCTGTCTGTAACAGATGTATCTTACTGTTATAAAATCGTGGGAAAAAAACTTCATCTAAACTAAATTTTATTTAAATCCATCCAACCGTTTTAGCGTGAGAGTGTAACAGACATACGCGATACACTCACAAACACTGCTTTGTAGTATTTTTTGTGTACATATTTTTAATTTAATTATTTCAGAGGGATCAAATTGTAGTCTTTAAATAAACGTTAAATCCTCTTTAAAAAATCTTACAAAGGTTCAAATTGGAGTCAGGGGAAATATCAGGTATGAAAAAAAAGCAAAGTAGGTGCCCAACGCGTGTGTTGTCATGCGCTTCACATATTTCAATGTAGATTGAGTTAAACGTTTATAACGGCGGGCTCACGGCCTAGCAAAACGTAGTTAGTTGTCCGTGATTGAGATGTGAAACTCGGGATATGCTGATTCCAGTTTGCCAGCGCGTACTCAAATACTAGCCGGACCGCAATATAGGTTCGGGAATGGTCGGGCATTATCGTGAATTTGTAAGTGGAAAAATTTCCATTTGCGAACCTTGGACAAGATTTTTAATTAGTGCCGGTTTTTTAAAAAGGGCTGGAGTAAAGGAAGAAAATGTCATCAAAATTACGATGGTTATAGATTTGGTTGAAAAAGAAAGAACACCACATGGTGTCAGGATGTCTCATACAAATATCGATAAATCCTTGTAGTACGTAGCGGAGACCATGTATGGTTGTCTCAAAGCTTGTTTGTCGCAGCGGATGTAATAAACAACTAAGCGAGCGAATAAGTTCTTTGACTCATTCGTTACGTAAAGAAGAAGGCTTCTTACAATCTTTAGATGCCAATAAATGAATCTTATTCGTTCGTTTAGTATTTACTAATTATTACAACCGCTGTGACAACCAAACTCTAGGACAGTCAAACCCGGTTTCCACTACACTATGAAGGGTACAAATATCTTTACAATTAAGTAACTTTTTACTGTAACTTTGTGTCAATTTTCTTTCTGTCAATTTTAAATAAGTAAAAGTTTAAAAACAAATAAACAGTATCAAACGAGGTAGAAAAGCGCAAATATAGCTTTGACCTCAACTGTATTATCGAAAAAACTGATTTGTGACCCTCTGTGGAACCTTTTAATAGTAAGAGTCACAATAACATCGCGTTTTAGACGGCCCAAATCAAGCAGGATACTGGGCTCCGGCCAGTCGTTGAGGAACATGTCATTTTGAAAATACAAACTGACATATAGATGCACAGAAAACCAGAAAAATAAGACCAGTGCAGACAGACACGAATTTCTCCTATGCACCACATATCTCAGCTGAAATATGTGGTGCATAGGAGAAATTCGTGTCTGTACCACTGTCCAGTGGTGGTGTAGCGGTATAGCACGCGGCACGGAATGCCGAGGACCTGGGTTGGATTCCCAGCACTGGTCTTATTTTTCTGCGCATCTATATTTCAGTTTGTATTTTTCAATATGGGTTTTACGGGATGACCGTAAAAGTAACAAAAATTTGGAGTTTAAATAAAAAATACAAAAAGATTAAAAAAAACAATCTGAACATGTCATTGTCTAGGTGGCCCCGCTAACATCTCTTTCTAATAAAGAAAAGTCGATTAAAGTGGGGATAAAGTTACATTGTGTTGC